>NW_011488197.1:33364-33572 GCF_000754665.1 Bison bison bison
CTTCTTCAGTGTTACTGGTTGGGGCATAGACTTGGATTACTGTGGTATTGAATGGTTTGCCTTGGAAACAAAGAGATCATTCTGTCATTTTTGAGACTGCATCCAAGTGCTGCATTTTGGACTCTTTTGTTGACCATGATGGCTACTCCATTTCTCCTAAGGGATTCCTGCCCACAGTAGTAAATATAATGGTCATCTGAGTTAAACT
>NW_011488197.1:33672-34077 GCF_000754665.1 Bison bison bison
AAAGTATCCAATTCAAATACATGTTTATGTACCAAGCATGGTGCTAAAAGTTATTTGTTTGATAATACATGTTATTTAATGCTTAACATCTATATGGTGAAGATTTTATTATTAGAGATGAAGAAATTCAGCCTACAAAGATTAATTATTTAGACTTAGATTGTGTGACCAAGAAATGGCAGAAAGAAGATTTGAATCTAGACAGTTAAAGGTGAGAAGCCATATGATTTATGGCTCTGTTTTAGGTGCAATTCAGTTAATAGGCATATAGCACTTGTACTGACTGCTTACTTGGTACTGGAAACTTTAATGAATCTTTTGTGTGATTAACTCATTAAACCCTTTAACTGACTCATTTAATCCAACAAGGGATTTGATTTAGGTCATACCTGAATGTTCTAGTGG
>NW_011488197.1:34177-35008 GCF_000754665.1 Bison bison bison
AGGCAATATTGTTCTTTACAGCATCGGACCTTGCTTCTATCACCAGTCACATCCACAACTGGGTATTGTTTTTGCTTTGGCTCCATCCCTTCATTCTTTTTGGAGTTATTTCTCCACTGATCTCCAGTAGCATATTGGGCACCTACTGACCCAGGGAGTTCCCCTTTCAGTATCCTATCATTTTGCCTTTTCATACTGTTTAGGGGTTCTCAAGGCAAGAATACTGAATCCCTTTGCCAGTGGACCACATTCTGTCAGACCACTCCACCATGGCCCTCCCGTCTTGGGTGGCCCCATACAGCATGGCTTAGTTTCATTGAGTTAGACAAGGCTGTGGTCCATGTGATCAGATTGACTAGTTTTCTGTGAGTATGGTTACAGTGTGTCTGCCCTCTGATGCTCTCTCGCCTATGGACAGAGGTTTGTGACACTGTACAGGAGACAGGGATCAGGACCATCCCCATGGAAAAGAAAAGCAAAAAAGCAAAATGGCTGTCTGAGAAGGCCTTACAAATAGCTGTGAAAAGAAGAGAAGCGAAAAGCAAAGAAGAAAAGGAAAGATAGAAGCATCTGAATGCAGAGTTCCAAAGAATAGCAAAGAGAGATAAGAAAGCCTTCCTCAGTGATCAATGCAAAGAAATAGAGGAAAACAACAGAATGGGATAGACTAGAGATCTCTTCAAGAAAATTAGAGATACCAGGGGAACATTCCATGCAAAGATGGGCTCGATAAAGGACAGAAATGGTATGGACCTAACAGAAGCAGAGGATATTAAGAAGAGGTGGCAAGAATACACAGAAGAACTGTACAAAAAAGATCTTCACAACCCC
>NW_011488197.1:36270-36636 GCF_000754665.1 Bison bison bison
CTGAAACTCCAGTCCTTTGGCCACAGCATGCGAAGAGTTGACTCATTGGAAAAGACTCTGATGTTGGGAGGGATTGGGGGCAGGAGGAGAAGGGGATGGCAGAGGATTAGATGGCTGCATGGCATCACCGACTCGATGGACATGAATTTGAGTGAACTCCAGGAGTTGGTGATGGACAGGGAGGCCTGGAGTGCTGTGATTCATGGGGTTGCAAATAGTCGGACACTACTGAGCATTTGAACTGAACTGAATCTAACAAGGAGTGAGGTAGGGACTCTCAGCAGCCCATTTTACAATTTTATAAACTAAGGCAAGAGAAGTTCAAGAACTTGCAATCAATATAAAGAGAGTATGGGAAAGCTGGAA
>NW_011488197.1:36736-39627 GCF_000754665.1 Bison bison bison
ATTTGAACTCAGAAAATCTTGCACCAGAAACTATGCTTTTAACCATGGCCTCTCCTTGTGTCATTAAATAACTAATAACTTGAACCTTCCCTATGAGGAGTCGGGAAAGAAAACTTAATTTGGGGAAGTTGACTCAGTCTCAGATCAATCCAGAGGGCTTAGAAGAAGATAATTGGGATGTGCAGGTGGACATGTGACAGAAATGACCAAGGGTGATAACGTCCAGAGGGGAAGGTTTAATTAGAGTGGAAGGGTCCATTGGTCAAGGAAGGTGGGCACCCAAGTTGCAATAACCTCACAGTTAGTTTTGCGTAGGGAGGCACAATCCTTTGCTGGTGCTGAAAATATGAAAGTGAAGGTGAAAGTTGCTCAGTTGTGTCTGACTCTTTGCTACCCCATGGACTGTAGCTCACCAGGCTCCTCTGTCCATGAGATTCTCCAGGCAAGAATACTGGAGTGGGTAGCCATTCCCTTCTCCAGGAGATCTTCCCAACCCAGGAATTGAACCTGGATCTCCTGCATTGCAGGCAGATACTTTACTGTCTGAGCCACCAGGGAAGCCCTGGTGAAAACAGCAAAGGACTGTTTACTCTGGGTTGAAGCTTTCGTTTCCTGCCATCTGGATCCCTGGCCCTCATAAAAAACAATGACAGCCACATTTGGGCCAGGCTTCCCAACTACAACAACCTGAGTAAAACAGGCAAAATAAGTCATCATTCTCCTTCACATTAGCTAGAGAAAGCCTGTCAGGAGGAAGCATACACAGATGTTGAGCATCATCCAGAGGGATCCAAAAATGTCTAATTAAACACAAAGCAAAACAGAGGGAGGAACAAGAGGGTGGTGTTCAGGGCCCACCATGGCCACAGGGAGGCTCAAGAATTATGGGCCATTTTGAGGAAATGCCATAAATACACTTCCCCTAAAACACTTCTCCCAAACACATCTGACTTCAACTGTAGGAGCTGAAAGATGCATGGAGTCAAGCTAAATGTTGATTTCAATAATAGCCATAATAGCCTACATTTGTGTGGCATGTTAAATTTACAAGTGACTTTCAATCCATTGTATCATTTAATTTCTGGAGCAGTGTTCAAAGGGAGGCAGGTCTAGATCTCCTTCACAAAGGAGACAATTAAGGGCTCAAGTCCCACTACCACTGTCTGACAAAGCTAGAGTTGGATCCAGATCTCATGACTCTTGGTCTGAGGATATATGAGGTTGAACGGGACTACTTGGAGGGAGGAACAGCTGGGGAGCAAGGGAAACCCATGAATCAAGGAGAGCCACAGCCAGGACATAGGTACCAAGAGAAAAATGGTCTAAAGCTAAGGACAAACACCATCTATTTTAATTAAGGTAAGAAAGATGGAGGTGCGTGGTTGTGTAAATGAAGGAGCAGTCACATTTAGCTGGTCGTTTACCTGGTCAGATCATGGGAAGGTACAGTGAAGTATCGGCTTTTGAGATGAGTAGGATATTCTCAAGCAGAGATGGACTGGAAGAATTTTAAGGTGGAAAAGATGACTTGTATGAATGTGAAGAGGCAGAAATCAAGGGCATAAATGAAGAATAATAAATTGCCCAGTGCAATGGTTCCATTGGCTATGTGAAAGGGGAAAGCAGAAGACAAAGCTAGAAAGGATGGGGGGAATAATATCCAAGGCAGTTTTTAATATTAAGCTAAATAGTTTGATCTTAATTCATTAGGCTTTGGAGAACCAACAACAGTTTGTAAACATGGAGGTAATACAATGCCTGTCTCGCGAGTTTCTTGTAAGATGTTGGTGAAGTACGGATACTAAAGTGCTTTGTAAAAATATGATTTAAGGAATAAATATTAAATAATTGCATTCTTTCATTTATTCATTCATCCATTCATTTCACAAGTATTATTTGAAGGCCTATTATATATCAGGCATAGTCTAGGCACTTGGTATTCATAAATGAGTAAGACTTATCACTATGCACTGAAGCTCACGGTCTAGTGGGGAAAACAAACATTTATATAATTGCAATTAAGCGCTCTGAGGTAAATGTCCATATGGTTCTGTGAAAGTACAGAAGGAAGGTTTGATGAACTCTTCCTCGAAGAGTCACAAGGAAAGTGATACCTGAACTGAATCTTGAATATCCATAAATCTAAAAATGTAGGAGTTAAAATTATTAAACTTTAATAAAGCACAGGAGAAAATCTGAGATATTGGATTAGACAAAGTTCTCTCAGACAAATCACAAAAAGCACAAACCATAAAATTAAAAGTGCTAACATGGACCTTATTAAATTGAAATTGGCATTTAAGAAAATGAGAAATGCAAGACACAGACTGGGAGAAAATATTTGCAAGACATATAACTAAAGAGAAAGCTTATATCCAAAATATAAAAACAGCTGTACACGTCAATAATAACAAGAGATACAACCCAATAAAATGGTGGGCCAAAAAGTTTTAACAGACACTACAAAGAAGATATGCAAACAGTCAATACACACAACAAAAGATTCTTGACACCATTAGTCATTAAGGTGATACAAAATCAAATCACGAGACACCATTATACATCTCTGGAATGCTTACAGTTAATGAGACTGGTTATACTAATGTTGGTAGGAATGTGGAAGAACTGAAATCGTCATGTATTGCTGCCAGGAATGCAAAATGTGAAAGCCTATTTGACAATAATATGGCAGTGTATGATAAAGAGACACTTACCATATAACATAACAATCCCACTCCTAGGCATTTAGGCAAGAGAGTAAGACATAAATCCACATAGAGACTTGCATGTAAGTGTTTCAGCTCAGTTCAGTTCAATTGCTCAGTCGTGTCCGACTCTTTGTGATACAGTAGTATTATTCATGATATTCTAAAACTGAACACAACCAAAAT
>NW_011488197.1:39825-40274 GCF_000754665.1 Bison bison bison
CCATCAATAGTTGAATGAATAAGCTCACTGTAGTATAACTATACCATGAACTTTAAGAGTATAAGGAATGATGGTCCTTATTTATTTGCAGACCTAAAACTAAATTAAGGCCATAAAGGAGAAAATATAGTACATAATGGCTTTATGCTTTGACAGTGTAGATACAGCACAGCTAGCAAAAATTAGAGGACTGTAAGTTCACTGCCTAATGATTTTAAAATATTTAAGCAACTTCAAATAAACGTTTTTAATGCAAAAGGACTAACATAACTTTTAAAGCAAATAAAGTTCAAGATGCAATATGTCATCTTTCTCCCTAATATTTGAGTTCTCCAACTTGTCTCATCTGATTCCAAACATGTATTCCTGTTTAAGTTGTTTTCTCTATCAAGTCAGGGATACATGGATTTTGATCACTTACTCTTAAAAAAAGAAAAAAACTAGAGCTA
>NW_011488197.1:40427-41529 GCF_000754665.1 Bison bison bison
ATTGGCACAGGGAAAACAAAATCTAAACACACCATCATGACTATAGGGAAATCTCTGATGAAATATTAATATATATAATAAATGGCAATTTTGAAACCTTTCTCAAACTCTGTTTTACTCATGTTTGTCTCCATTAAGCCTCTAAGTTAATTAAATAGGCAAACCGACTTGAGACAAGGAAATTGATTTTTTGCATAGGCCATTCTAAACAGAGTAGCAGACGAAAGAAAAAGGATCAATTTTTCTTCATGGTGTGCAAATTAAGCTCTGTTCAGGAAAAAAAAAATTAACAAAATCCCTGTTCCCTTGTTGCCTTGTGTTCTTTTATTCTTTACTGACATGTTAATCAAGTAAATATGGCAAGAAGGGAAAATACATCAGAATGTTCTTGTACCTTTGACCTTTGGGAAAACAATAAAGTCTCCTGGCTCATTAAAGAGTGCCTCCAACCACTCCTTTCAGCCTCCTCCTTAATGGAGCCTGAGCCTGAAACCTAAGGGTGAATCCCAGCTCTTTCCCACTCACCAAGGAATTCTAATAGCTGTCTATGCAGCATGGGCCAAAAAAAGAAAACGTGGCTTGTACATTGCATGTCTTTATTATAATAGAGGCAACTTACTCCTTTGCCTTCTATTTCATTACAATTTCATCTTCACCCCAATGCCCTCAAGTGCACAAGGATCTCATTTTCATTTGCATCCTCAAAAGAAACCCCAGAAAGACCCACATTTCCTGTATTTTTAAGGCTACAGAAAACTTAACTATGACAACCCAAGCTTGGCAAGCACTTTGATATGCGATTTTATTGCTTTAGTGACTTCATAAATATCCACTTATAATCCGGAATAAGTGCCATGCTGCTTAACTAAAAAATCAAAAGAATGTTTTGTGAATGTGGGTGCTGAGAAGTGTGCTCTTGGATGGAAGGTAGAAGGAGGGATTTTTTCCTACATCCTTTTGATTATCTACATAATGATATTAGTAAAACTCTGTGTATTCCAGATGTTTTTCTGGAACTCTCTTGCCTTTTTGATGATCCAACAGATGTTGGCAATTTGATCTCTGGTTCCTCTGCCTTTTCTAAATCTAGCTTGAACATCTG
>NW_011488197.1:41941-43782 GCF_000754665.1 Bison bison bison
GTGGAGTAGTCACTACAGAGCATGTCATCTCTGAAATAACTGTGTGCAAACTTGAATATATTCTTTATTCTTCTCCTGTTGAATTTGAATAACACTTAGACCATAATCATTTGTGAAAGTGGTATTGTTCATGAGGGAAGAATCTGCCTATAAATGAAGTTCAAGCAGTAGCTTTTAAGTTCAGTGGACTCTTGAACAACATTGGTTTGAACCACACAGGTCCACTTATACTTGGCTTTTTTCTGATAGTAAATACTAAAGTACTACATGATATGGAGCTGGTTGAATGCACAGATGCAGAACCAAGGGTATGGAGGGCCGATTGTAAAGTGGCACTCAGATTTTTGACCACATGGAGGGTCAATGCCCCTAACTCCCAACACTGTTCAAGGGTCAGCTGTAAGTCTTCACCACTGTTTATCCCACACTTTGTAATTCCAAACCTTTGGATGGGGAGCAACGTGCTTTTTTCAGATGTGAAGATCTGAGTGTTGAGAGATTTCAAAGTAAAACTAGGCCTGATATTATATTGTATATTGTAATATAACATTCTATAATTTTAAATTTAAAATATATTATTATATCAAAGTATACATATATATCACACAATTATAGCTTAATTCCATGTTATTGTATTCAGATGTTCCACAGTAAAATCAGGTTTGTTGAAAAGTAATGCTCCAAGGAACCAGCCTAACTTAGAACACAGGCAACTACCTTTGCTTTGCCTGCTTTCTCAAGGCTGTCATCTAGTCAGTGCTTAGCCTGACTGAGCAGAAATCAAATTAGGGATGTAAAATGAAGGCAGAGAGTCATCCTGATGTCCTTGAGGTGGGAGAAGAACACTGCTTTGGTCTCCCTCTCCAAGCTCACTCTCCACACATAGTTAGCATGTGAGTGTTTCTTTCCCTTAATGCATTTGTAGTCCCTGAAATCAGCATCCATCTCTGGTAAGCTAAGCATGACAGATCCTGAACATACTTAGGGATGAAAGGTGTGGCACGTTAGATTTTTCAAGGTATTCTGAGATGTAGTAGAGAAGAGCTGTTTGGATAGACACCAATAAGACAGGTTTCATTTTGGAAATAGGAGATGCCAGATAAAAACAAACCAGGAGAGATCAGAGCCAGGCTGGGTTGTGCGGTGCATCTGTGAGCAGGAAGGGTTGCCTGCCAGAGCTCTCTATTACTCTCGCAGTGATGAGTACCCCTTCTTCCTCTATACTCTGGCCAAGGACACCTGGACTGAGCCTCACTTCATTTTCTCTTCAGCCATCCCTGATTTACTCCCTGTTGTAGATCTGTAAGGTCTTCCCAGGTGGCACTAGCAGTAAAGAACCCGCCTGCCAATGCAGGAGATGTAAGAGATGTGGGTTCGATCCCTGGATCCGGAAGCTCCTCTGGAAAAGGAAATGTCAACCCACTCCAGTATTCTTGTCTGGAGAATTCCATGGACAGAGGAGCCTGGTGGGCTACAGTCCAAGAAGTCACACAGAGCCAGACACAACTGAAGCAACTTAGCATGGCAGCACGGTAGATCTGGAAAGGTAATGACCAGATCAGATTCCCATGAGACATCTGTTATTTTGGTGAAAATAATCCAAACTGAAGGTTCCTATGTAAACCCCCTCTGACCCTTCAATGGCCACTATTCCCTGAAGGAATCTGCAGTCAGCTTCTGCAGCTGTACTTTTAAATTTGTTCTATTCTCAGAACCTGTCCAGAAGGTTTCCATAGCTTGGTACTTATTTTCTGTTCTTAGGATTTTTTTTCATTAAAAACATTTTTTTAATGAACTACAGTTGATTTACAATATTGTGCTAGTTTCAAGTGTACAACAAA
>NW_011488197.1:44235-48326 GCF_000754665.1 Bison bison bison
TAAAAAAAAAAAAAAGAATACTGGAATGGGTTGTCATGCTCTCCTCCAGGGGATCTTCCCAACCCAGGGATCGAACCCAGGTCTCCTGCACTGCAGGCAGATTCTTTACCATCTGAGTCACCAGGGAAGCCCAAGTTATAGCATGGTTCTATGCAAATCTATTTCATAACAATATAAAGACATTATTTTCTAACATAGATCACTTCCTGTACTCAGAAACCTCTGTACTGTGGTCAAGGACCAGTAGTATGGGCATCAGCCAGAAGCTTGTTAGAAATGTAGGCTCTCAGGCTCTGTCCCAGACTTACCTCATCATCTGCAATTTAACAAGGTCCTTGGGTGATCCATGTGCACATTAGCAGTGGCTTTTGAGGCAGGGACAGTACATTAGTCACATGGAGAACTCTAAAAAATTACCAAAGTTGGGTCCCACTCCTATAGATTCTACATTTAATTAGTTTGAGGAATAGCCCCAACATAAAGTTTAAATTTCACATTTAATTTAAAGGGCAGTCACAAATGAAAAACACTTCTCTAGCATAAACAACAGAGAAGGCAATGGCACCCCACTCCAGTACTCTTGCCTGGAAAATCCCATGGATGGAGGAGCCTGATAGGCTGCAGTCCATGGGGTCCTGAAGAGTCGGACACGACTACGTGACTTCACTTTCACTTTTCACTTCTATGCATTGGAGAAGGAAATGGCAACCCACTCCAGTGTTCTTGCCTGGAGAATCCCAGGGACAGCAGAGCCTGGTGGGCTGCCGTCTATGGGGTCACACAGAGTTGGACACGACTGAAGCGACTAAGCAGCAGCAGCAGCAGCATAAACAACATTAGGTAAAATCTGTATGGTTAAAAGCCATACATGATGTGTATTCAATGTTAGATTGGAAGATCCTTGAGGGTCAAATCCACCTCTTCTATTTTTTATGTGTCCTCCCAATTGCCTTTTGTACAGTGCTTAACATATGGTGGTTACTCACATGTTCATGCTTGAGGAGGTATTACAGCAAAAGGTTAAGGTTCATGTCCTGGTTTTGCACGATATGATATCTTTGACCTCGAACAGCCCCCTAAACTTGTTGGGAAGTCAATTTTTTATCAGTCAAATATGAATGATTTTATATTAGTTATTAGTCATTCATCCAGTTGCCAAATATTTATGAGCACCTATTCTGTTCTAGGTGCTGTTCCAGGCACTGAGGATACATGCTTAAATAACAAAGACGAGAAAAGCTCTTGTCCTCTTACAACTCACATTATAATGAGATATGAATAACAAGCAAATAAAAAATAGAATGCAGAATAGAGGCATAGATAGTTGTAAGCACTAATAAAAATGAAGCATAGTAAAGTATTGGAGAGTAGTACATTGTTAGGTGAGAATGGGAAAAGCTAACTCAGCTGGGTCATCGGAGAACTCTGAGGAGGGGACATCTGAGCAGAGATCAGAATGACGAAGAAGCCAGCCAAGCAAACACAGCCTGAGATCCTGTAAGAATAAAAACCCTGTGGCAGAAAAAAGCTAGGAGAGGTCAAGGAGGAGACACAGGGCAAGAGTCATTGCAGCAGGATTCTTTGTAATTGTCTCTAGTCTATGACTTAAGGAATCAGATAGATTTCTTTCTTTAAGTCTTGAAACTATCAAACCTTTAAGTGCATTTATGAGGAACATAAACTACTTGAAGGCAAAATTAGCTCATACTTGGGACAGCAGAAAAGTAACAGAAAACCAGAACATCATCATCATTGGCTCAACCTCTCTACTCAGTATAATATTCTGCTTTGGGATCTGCAGGAGTCTTCTCCCCAAACCATCACTGCCCTAGGCAGTGCCTTGAGTTCAGTGGATTTACTCCTGCTCTCTTGGATGATGAAAGGTCCATTTAGGTACTCTCTTGCTTCTGTCTCTTCTTCTCCGATTTATAGAAACTCTGTGAAGGGTTCAGAAAATCAGAATCAGGAGAAAGCCAACCCTCTGGGCCTGGAGTCCATGGCTCTGGTTCCAGAGTTCATGAGTCTCTTGTCCCAGCCAAGATATGGAACATCATTATTCGAACTGTGGTGCTGGAGAAGATTCCTGAGAGTCTCTTGGACAGCAAGGAGAACAAACCAGTCAATCTTACGGGAAATCAACTCCGAATCCTTGTTGGAAGGATTGACATTGAAGCTGTAACTCCAGTATTTTGTTCATCTGATGTGAACAGCTGACTTATTGGAAAAGTCCCTGATCCTGGGAAGGATTGAGAGCAGAAGGAGAAGAGGGCATCAGTGGATGAGATGGCTGGATGGCATCACTGATGCAATGGACATGAACTTGGGCAAATTCTGGGAGATGGTGAGGGACAGGGAGGCCTGGTGTGCTGCAGTCCATGGGGTCACAAAGAGTCGGACACAAGTGAGCAAATGAACAACAGCTTGCTTCTTAAACTACTTACCCCACCCAGATGTCATGGTTTTATTTCTACAGTTCAACTGCCAAAATCCATCTAGGTTTCAGAGACTTATGTCCCAATTATAGAAGTCCTAACTGCACAATCCTCAAGTCAGAAATATAAGCTCCCAAAGAAACAGTGTTTGATGATGATGATTTGTGATGATGATAATGACTAATGTATCCATGATGGGTGTCGCCTTTTCCACATGCTATTTGTCTCTAGTAAAGCAGGTTAAATATACATAATTACAACAACATTGACCAATATAAGATAAACTTAACTGCTTCCTTTCCCTTCTAAGCACCTCACATGCGTTATCAAATTAGATCCCCACAATCTTCTTATGCATCAGTTACTATCATCTTCACTCCCAGGAATCTGAGTCACACAGAGATTGGACAACTTATCCAAAGGCCAACAAGAAGTTACTGAACCAGGTCTGAAACTCCAGATTTTCTGATTCCAAAGCCTGAGCTCATAAATTAGCTTATAAAATTCAACTTAAGAGTCTACTCTCTATGTAGCATTCCCTTCTCTCCCCCTCATCAGGTATAAATACTAGAAGTAAAACTACATAATTCCCATTTTTTAATTCTTATTCTGTGTCAGGCTCTGAGCTTAGTGCTATACTTATGTAACTGTTATAAAGTTAGGCTGCCTCCTGGATAAGCAATAAAATGATTGTACTTCAAGTCCTATGCTGTAAAATTAAATTGTAGTTATAGTCTTCATTGCATACTCTAGAAACTCCAGAAAGAGAATTACATTCATAATACAGAGCAATACTTCTTAGGATCATTCTTTCCCTCCTTCACCACCCCCGCCATGCACCCTCCAGCCTACAAAGCAGTGCACGAGAGCTTCCTCCAATAACCCACTTCTTTCAAACTTCTAAAACTCTCCCCCTGAAATCCATCCCAGTATGATTTTTGTTCTCCTGCCTCCTTCCTCATCCTTTCCAAATCCAGTTTTTTTTTTTTCTTGAGTAGCTTTGTACCCTTCCCAATATAAACAAGTCTACTATATTTTAGGCTTCTTTTGTCTGGGTTCTACACAGCCAATACGATGAATGCTGAATCAACTGACCTCACCACAGAGGCAGAAGATCAACTAAAACCTTCCTCTTACAAGAAAAACAGAGGACACAATGGCCATCCATATGCTTATATTTTGCCCTTGTCATATACAGTCTCTCAACTTATTATCACCACTCGGAGACGGGTTTAAATTTTTGCTATTTTAAGATTTTTAACATGAAGGTTAGCTCATATACTTAACCAGATAGGTTAAATTAATGCGGAGTTAGAATTTGAATCCAGTCTGAGTAGATTAAAAATCCTTGAGTTTAGCCATTGGGTATGTGACCTCGTCCCTTCAACCTCCCTTCAGTGCTCCAGGGTCCTCTAGACCTGAGGTCAACAAGGGATGGCCCATGGGCTAAATTCAGCTTACTCTTTTTGTAAATAAAGTTTTACTGGAAGGCAATCACAGTCATTTATTTGCATAGTGTTTATAGCTGCTTTTGCACTACAAAGGCAGAATTGAATAGTTTTAACAGCTAATGTGGGCTTCCCTCGGAGGAGGCAATTGCACCCCACTCCAGTACTCTTGCCTGGAAAATCCCATGGATGGAGGAGCCTGGTAGGCTGT
>NW_011488197.1:48426-49442 GCF_000754665.1 Bison bison bison
TTCATTCATTGGAGAAGGAAATGGCAACCCACTCCAGTGTTCTTGCCTGGAGAATCCTAGGGACGGGGGAGCCTGTTGGGCTGCCGTCTATGGGGTCACACAGAGTCGGACACGACTGAAGTGACTTAGCAGCAGCAGCAGTGGGCTTCCCTGGTAGCTCAGCTGGTAAAGGATCCGCCTGCAATGCAGGAGACTCCGGTTCAATTCCTGGGTCATGAAGATCCCCTGGAGAATGGATAGGCTACCCACTCCAGTATTCTTAGGCTTCCCTGGTGGCTCAGATGGTAAAGAATCCTCCTGCAATGCAGGAGACCTGGGTTCAATCCCTGAGTTGGGAAGATCCCTGGAGGAGGACATGGCAACCCACTCCACTATTCTTGCCTGGAGAATTCCCATGGACAGAGGAGCCTAGTGGGCTACAGTCCTTGGGGTTATAAAGAGTCAGACATGACTGAGCAACCAAGCATACACACAAACACACAACAGCGAATGCATGGCCCACAAAACCTAAAATAATCACCATGTGGCGATATCTGTAATCACTTTACAGATAAAGTCTGCTGACTCCTGCTCAAGTAGATGACCCTCACAGCATGTCTAGCAATTAACTGGAAACAGCAATTCATCACAAATAGTTTTTAAATAATTTGGTAATTTGATAGGTTTGTTAAATATGGTAAACTGGTCATTCAATAAATGTATTTGTTATGAATTGGGTTCTGGAAAACTATGTCAAGCAAATTCATTCAAGAAATATTTATGGAGTATCTACTATCTACTATGTGCCCGATTCTCTTGGGATTTGTGAATAAAAAAGACTGTCTGTACTCTTACAGGTTTCATTCCTGCAGGAGGAGACAGATAACAAGCAATACATACAGTTGATAAGTAAACAATATGGTACTTCAGAGTAATATGTGCTTCAGGGAGAGGGGAGGAAAAGTCGAGGGGAGATGGAGAGGACAAATGAAGGGATGTAATTTTAAAAAGTGTGGTCAGAATTGATTTCATTGAGA
>NW_011488197.1:49542-51107 GCF_000754665.1 Bison bison bison
AGTCGTGTCCAACTCTTTGAGACCCCATGGACTGTAGCCTGCCAGGTTCCTCTGTCCATGGATTTCTCTAGGCAAGAATACTGGAGTGGGTTGCCATTTCCTACTGAGCAAGGACTAAATGGAGTGAAGAGAAAGGCACATTGATATCTAGGAAAGAACATTCCAGGCAGCAGAAAGACTGCAAAGACTCTAAGGCAGGAACAACAAAGAAGACTGCTTCTGGAGTAGAAAGTAAAAGGGATAGTAGATGAGGTCAAAGTGATTATGGTCCATGGTCCATGTAGATTCTTGTTGACCACTGGAAGAATTCCAGTTTATATTCTAAGTGAAATACAGGCCATGGAAGGTTTGAATAGAGAAGCAACAAGATGATTTATGTTCTAAAAAGGTTACTACCGCTGCTTTGTTGATTATAGACTCTGGAAGACCAAGGAAGGGAGTGGGGATACAAGTGAGGAGTCTGTTACAGTCATTCAAATGAGATGTTAGAGAGTGCACCCAGTGGCTGCAGTGGGGAGATGAAAAATGGTCACGTTCTGGTGGATGTATATTGAAGAAAAACCAACATCTTCCTGATAGGTGGGATATGGAATTTAAATGAAAGAGTAGTATAGCATCTAGAATGATGGAGTTACCAACCAACATGACCGTGAGAAAGATGGCAGGTACAATGGGTTACTACATATGCCCACTAGACATAAAAGTAGAATTATTCAAGTGGCATTGGATATACAATTCAGTTCAGTTCAGTCGCTCAGTCGTGTCTGACTCTTTGTGACCCCATGAATTGCAGCACGCCAGGCCTCCCTGTATATCACCAACTCCCGGAGTTCACCCAAACTCATGTCCATCGAGTCGGCGATGCCATCCAGCCATCTCATCCTCTGTCGTCCCCTTCTCCTCCTGCCCCCAATCCCTCCCAACATCAGAGTCTTTTCCAATGAGTCAATTCTTTGCATGAGGTGGCCAAAGTATTGGAGTTTCAGCTTCAGCATCAGTCCTTCCAAAGAACACCCAGGACTGATCTCCTTTAGAATGGACTGGTTGGATCTCCTTGCAGTCCAAGGGACTCTCAAGAGTCTTCTCCAACACCATAGTTCAAAAGCATCAGTTCTTCAGCACTCAGCTTTCTTCACAGTCCAACTCTTGCATCCATACATGACCACTGGAAAAACCATAGCCTTGACTAGATGGACCTTTGTTGGCAAAGTAATGTCTCTGCTTTTCAATATGCTATCTAGGTTGGTCATAACTTTTCTCCCAAGGAGCAAGAGTCTTTTAATTTCCTGTTAAGTTTGCTGAAATACTTTATTATTTTTCTATTGTTAATATTTTTATTTTATATGAATAAAAGTTTTTTATTCTATATATTAATTTTATACTTTGCTATAATAGAGAGAATTATACTGAATTCTCTTAATTCTTATAGATTTATCAGTTGATTCTCTTGTGTTTTCCAGGTAGACTGTTCTATAATTCACAAGTAGTTATATTACCACCACCTTTGCATTTTTTTATACCTCTAGATAAGTTCTTTTGTTTAACTGCTTTAATATTTACCTCTA
>NW_011488197.1:51207-51559 GCF_000754665.1 Bison bison bison
ATTTCATTGATTTTTATTGATCACTGTATTTCACTCATGTTCAAAAATGCTACAGGAATGAATGAATGAATAGATAAAAAGACAGATACTTTCACGAGACTGATTTATGCACTTTAAGAAAAGAGTACTTTCAATCTGTGCAAGAACGAAGACCTCAAATTGTCTCATTTACCTTTAATGATACTTAGGAAGACATGTTCAAGTAGGTCATGGTAAAGGATCAAATACAACCTTAAAACTTGGCAGTATACTGTCTTTCTCATAATTTTAGTTGTATTATGAGATAATACATTGACAGTCCCAGTTCTTATTATTCCTGTCATAAGAGAATGGTTCATATTGATCAAAGAAG
>NW_011488197.1:51659-52657 GCF_000754665.1 Bison bison bison
TTTTAATTTCCATATCATATCTGAGAGAGGAGGTAGGTGGAAAGAAATGAAGTGCCAGGATATCTGGAATTTATTACTTTCCTGGATACTCATTAGTTTGTCACTATAATTCTATTTGGTGACTTCAGACAAATAAAGGGTGAATTATACATTATAAAATTGCTCTCTTTAAATTCATGAAGCAGAACAAAACACACACTTGTGCATGTATACACAAACACACACACTTACACTCAAAGACCTATTAAATAAAATTCATGATCAACAAGCCAATTTTACTTAAAGGGACAGATTTACCTTGATTTCAGAGATCCAGAAAGCTCAGTTCAGATTTTTTCACATTAACTTCAAGTTATATATTACTGCACAGAAAGATGAACAACACGATTCACTTAAACTAACTCAGTTTCAAAACTATATTTTAGGTGTGAATAATGATTTAAAAATAGAGAAATTATCTTGGTAAGAATGCCAGGGTTTAGATGTTTAATTGCACCTGACTTAATATTTACTTATTTTTCTGAACAGGTAATACACTTGCATGAATGCCTATATAAGGTAATTTTTTAAAAAGTCTCCCCCAATCCCATCTTCCACAGGCACAGGTCCTAAGTTTGTATCCCTCTCAACAGGTCAACATTTCATCTATTTATGAGGAACACATTATAGTCACAAATTTAACACATAAAAGGATTAAAACTTAAATAATATTGTACATCCTACACAAGTACATGGAATGTCTTCTCATTTGTTCAAATCAACTTTTGCATTCTTATGTATTTCCTATTCAGTTTAGTTCAGTCGCTCAGTCATGTCCGGCTCTTTGCGACCCCATGGACTGCAGCACTCCAGGCTTCCCTGTTCATCACCAACTCCCAGAGCTTACTCAGACTCATGTCCATCAAGTTGGTGATGCCATCCAATCATCTCATCCTCTATTGTCTCCTTCTCCTCCTGCCTTCAATCCTTCCCAGCATCAGGGTCTTTTCAAATGAGTC
>NW_011488197.1:52757-53194 GCF_000754665.1 Bison bison bison
AGTACTATTAAATATTTCATTAAGATTTTATGTTGAATTTCCTCAAATACCTGCTTATCATGTTATCAGTAAATGGTCTTACAGTTTTTCATATTAGATGTCACAAGTCCAGATGGTTTCACAGAGGACTTCTAGTATACCTTGAAAGAATAAATAATTCTACTCTGTTTTGTCTATTACAGAACCTAGTACATGAAAGAAAAACTTCTAAACCATAAAGCAAACCTAAGAGTGATGTCAAAATTCCCCAAGAAGATTAGACACACACACACACACATACACACATGCATGCAGACACACACACATGATAACTGGAGGCAAGTCTTACCTAGGAAAATGAGTGTAATAATTTTGGGTGGCAAACAATTTGGTAAGGTATTAAAAATAGTAAGTTATTACCAAGTGGGATGTATTCAAGAATGCAATAATTTGCTATA
>NW_011488197.1:53294-54903 GCF_000754665.1 Bison bison bison
GCTATAAGCAAATCTAATACTAAAATAGTTCATACGATCACATGGTTATCTATATGTTGAAAAAGCCCTTGAAGCACCTGAAGAAATGTCTCTATTTCTTCCAGGGAAATGGTCTACTTAGATTTTTTTTTTTTTTTCTTCTGAGATCACTTTCAGTAAATTGCATTTTTCTACAACATTGTCCATTTCATCCAGGTTTTGAAATACATATGTTAAGCTGAACAAAGTAGTCTAAGTCTTAATTTTCTTTTTGTTTTATTCCCCATTATCATGTCCTATTTTATATAGTTATGTTAGTCTAGTTATCAGTTTTTTTGTTATTTTACATAAAAAGCTAGTTTTTCATTTATTTTTCAAATAATTTTTTTCTAAATCATTACTTCCTGCTTTTATCTTTGTAATTCCTTCCTTCTACTTTCCTATACTCTATTATCAATGTTAAAATATTAAATACAAATATTCAGAGTCAGCTCTAAATATGTCTTTCAAATTGTAATACATAGTTTTATTACAATTTTCTAGATACTGTGCAATTTCAGTTTATACTTCCTCTTTGATTCAAGGATGAAGAGAAATTCCTTTTCCCCCCAGAATGTAAGGACTTTTTATATTCTGAGCACTGCTATTCTTTATTTTGTTATTTCTAGTTTTGCCATATTATCATGAGAAAATGCTTGCTGGGCTATTTACAATTTTTGCAACTTATTCAGGTTGTCTATGTAGTCTAACACATGGTTGATTTTTGTGAGCATTCTGTGGATATTTGCAAATAAGCCATATTCTCTACAGAGTTAGAAAATATCAGATAGATATTAATTCATTGATTACGGTATGAGGTCTTCCATTTGTACCTGCTTCAGGTTTCCACTTACTGAACATTTCCTCTAAGACATGTTTTCAAACCAGGTACACCCTAAGCCTAGATAAGTTCTTTGTCTATCTGCTCATCTAGCACCTGTACTTCCTGCTATTTTCACAATTCTTGTGCTGAATTATAATTACTTATTTACTTGTCAATGAATTCAAGGTCCTTAAGAACAGAAAGCATGTCTCATTCACTGTTGTATTCTCAGAACCTGACAGCTCCTGGCACACAGAGGGCCTCATAATCATTTGGTGAATGAATGGATGAATATTTCCCTAACTTTCCATTCTTTAGGATTCCTCTTAGATCCAGAGACTGGAGAAAAGGAGTGAGACACTGGGAAGAAAATATTAAGGATAGATTGGAGGTGTCTGGCAAGTAGGTAGTCTTCCAAACAAGTCCTATGATTTCCCATCCAGACATTGGCAGTCTACCATATTGGTACTCAGATGTGATCCATAGCACATCATCCGCAAAAGTGAACTAGGAAAAATTGCAAAGTGGCCAGTGTCTATCATCAGCATTTTCTTTCTTTTTAAAAAAAACTTTGTATTTTATACTGGAATACGGTGGTGGTGGTGGTTTAGTCGCTCAGTCATGTCTGACTTTTGCGATCCCATGGACTGTAGCCTGCCAGGCTTCTCTGTCCATAGCATTCTCCAGGCAAGAATACTGGAGTGGGTTGCCATTTCCTTCTCTAATATAGTCGATTAATAATGTTGTGAAACTTTCAGGTACACAGCA
>NW_011488197.1:55476-56479 GCF_000754665.1 Bison bison bison
TCAGCCATATATATACATGCACCTATTCTCCCCCAAATTTCCCTCCCATCCAGGCTGCCAAGAGCTCCATGTGCTATACATTAGGTCCTTGTTGGTTATCCATTTTATTACCAGCATTTTATACATCCCTTATTCTGTACCCTGCCCCTGAAGCAGCAACTACTCTCATAAGACTGCTCTGGTTCCAACATTCAGAAACCTCCTCAGTCGTTTTTTCACCTCTACAATGGAAATTCCAGACAATTAGGTTGGTCTCAGTTGAGTATTGGTTTTATTAAAGTAATCTGCTATGAGTTGTGACTGACTCTATAAACTTCATTTTTCATCCCCAAATGGGAGCTTGCTAATCTGTATCCTGTGGCTACTTATCTCTTCTGAATATCCCCTCCCCCACCATGCTTAATTATGCTTTCAAAATGCATGGAATCTGCAGAGTTTAAAGCAGGCAGACATATAAAATCTCGCCCTTTTCTTTCATTTTCCTCATCTGAAAAATGATGGAATTCAATTAATTGATTTAGAAAGTTGTCTCAGTTCTAAATTTCTATGATTAGTGTTCTGTCATCTACCCTTTACAAATTACTCTGAATAGATTCAATCACCACTGGAGAATTAATAAGGACAAGCAAGGTAAATATTTAATTCTACAGATCCTCAAATTAGGGGAGAGGTCTATAGTCAGTCTTTGACCATCCACAACAATGATGCATGGCAAAAATCATCTTAACACTGAATAAAATAGCCATTCCCTTCTCCAGGGGATTTTCTCAACCCAGGGATTGAACCCAGGTCTCCTGCATTGCAGGCAGATTCTTTACCATCTGAGCCACCAGGGAAGTCCAAAAAATCTGTTATCAATTACCAAAAACAAATAAAAGAATGGGGAAGGGTCTAAGAGAATATCTGGTTCAAACCCTTTTCACAGGCATAAATTACCTGGCAATAGGTATTGTAAGAAGCATTCCAGTTAATAAAATATTCTGATTAATAGATCTAAGACATT
>NW_011488197.1:56579-58056 GCF_000754665.1 Bison bison bison
CTCTTCCGTCCATGGAATTCTCCAGGCAAGAATACTGGAGTGGGTTGCCATTCCCTTCTCCAGGAGACCTTCCCAACCCAGTCTCCTGCATTGCAGGCAGATTCTTTACCAGGCATCTAAGCCGCCAGGAAAGAATGTATTATATATTGAAATATTTTTGAAAGATCAATGTACCTTACACAACATACATAATACTAATTATGTATGCTGACAATACACTTCAGAATGTTAGAGAAAACTGGACAAAGTTGAAAATCCCATAGGCAGAGGAGCCTGGTAGGCTCCATGGGGTCACAAAGAGTTGGACATGACTGAGTGACTAACATAAACATGCAAATGTATTGTTTTCATGATGTTATTTATAAACTAAATACCTTCAATATTACCACCATGAGTCATAATATTGGATAAAACTCAACCAAAGTTCATATAAAAGATCAAATTCAATTATGAATTATAAAAACATTTGCAAAATAGGATTTGACAGAACATACAGTATGCATCCTTTTTATCTAGAATTCCACAGGAATAATTTTTCCCAGTTCTCAGAAAATTCAGTTTGGAACTTAAACTGAGCCATTTCAGGGCAAAGGGTAACTTTAAAACAAGAACATAGCAGAAAAATTAGCCCCTCAATGATAGCATTGATTTCAAGATACAGCAGTTGCTCGAAATCTCTTAAGTGCTTCCATCCAGAAAGAAGTCATGCAAGGCTGGCTCCCACATTTAACTTCAATGAAGATCCTAAATTGGATAAAACTATTAATTAATCTAACTAATTTGCAATACTCAAGGCATTGACTCTAATGACAGGACATGAGTTCAAGAGGTCAACTCCACCATGATGATGAGAGCTGACATGTTTGAACATTTGCAAGGTACCAGACCCAGTTCTAAGCACTACACCTTTGTTATTTCATGTGTATTTCGATCCTTAGAGCAGATTCATGAGAGGGGCTTCATTATTGTCCCCATTTTTCAGCTGAGTCTGAGGCACAGAGAGATTAAGTATCTTGTCCAAAGTGTACAGCTAGGAAGAGGAAAGATCTGATTTGGACTCTCAAAGTCGAACACTGGTGCTAATGGATTTTACCATCACATCTGGCAAACAGAGGAAACAGTGACAGACTTTATCTTTTGGGGCTCCAAAATCCCTGCAGATGGTGACTGCATGCAGCCATGAAATTAAAAGACCCTTGCTCCTTGGAAGAAAAATTATGACAAATCTAGACAGAATATTACAAAGCAGAGACATTACTTGGCCAAAAAAGGTCCATCTAGTCAAAGCTATGATTTTTGCATTAGTCATGTATGGATGTGAGAGTTGGACTATAAAGAAAGCTGAGCACTAAAGAATTGATGCTTTTGAACTGTGGTGCTGGAGAAGACTCTTGAGAGTACCTTGGACTGCAAGGAGAGCCAACCAGTCCATCCTAAAGGAAATCAGTCCTGAATATTTATTCGAAGGACTGATGCT
>NW_011488198.1:0-358 GCF_000754665.1 Bison bison bison
GCTCGCAGTGCCTCAGCCACACGGGGTCTGCCCCTGCTCATGGCATGTGTAGCCTCCCTGCCCACTCTGCTCAGGCTCTAGGTTGCTCTGCTGGGAACCATCCGTGGCCAGCCCTGGGCTGCCTGCACCTCCCAGGTCCAAGCCGCTCAGGTTCAGGCACTTGGGTAGTCCTCAGAAGCGCAGACTTGGTTGGGCCTGCATTTTGTGCCCTTCCCAGGTCCGAGCAGCTCAGGTGATGAGGTGTTTGGCGAGCACGACTGCTGCGACTTATCGCCTCCCCACCGCTCGGTTATCTAGGTGTACAACCGCCGCACCTTCTCAGGCAGATGTTGACCGTCCAGACCCCAAGAAGTTTTAG
>NW_011488198.1:458-1075 GCF_000754665.1 Bison bison bison
GTAATCACTTCCTTATGTGCACTCCACAACTGGACCACTCAGAGATGTTCACAGATTTATACAGAGAAGAGAAGAGGGAGGAAGGAGACAGAGGTGGCCAGGAGGATAAAAGGGGGTAATGAAAAGGAGGGAGACAGATCCAGCCAGTAATCAGTTCCCTAAGTGTTCTCCACTGTCTGGAACACAGAAATTCACAGAGTTGGGTAGAGTAGGGAGGAGTTAGGGAGGAGACACAGGCGACCTGATGGAGAAAAAGGAGAATCCAAAGAGGGAGAGAGCAGTCAAGCCAGTTATCTCGCTCTCTAGTGAAAAATGGGTACTGAAGATTGGGTTCTTAAAGGTACAAAATTGGTAACAAATACAGAAAAGTAAAAATTAAAAATCTAGAGTAGAGTTTTGAATTTCAAAAATACGATGTTAAAGAAAAGAAGAAGGAAAAGAAAGAGAAGAAAAAACGAACAAAACAAAAACAAACAAGGTCATAGAAAATTATAATGAAAATATAGGTACAAAATTGATAACTAATACCAAAAAGGAAAGTTAAAAATCTAGTGTAGAGTTTGGAATTTCAGAAATACAATAGTTAAAAAAAAAAAGAAGAAGAAGAAAAAGAAAGA
>NW_011488198.1:3287-11114 GCF_000754665.1 Bison bison bison
TGCAAAGGCCGTGGAAAGAGGGGCCAGGAAGGCCTCACACGGGGGGAAAAGGGGTCACAGCCCCCCCCCCCCACCTCATCTACACCTTATATACAGAAACGCACACTTTTAAAGGCCAGGGGGTTGTAAACTTGACTACAGGGAAGACTCTTTGAAATCCCAGTGCTGAAGCCTCATCTCAGTTAAATCAGAATCTCGAGGGAGGGGAAGCAGCCGTCAACACTTTTTAAAACCCCACAGGTGATTCCACCCTGCAGCCAAGTGAGAACCATTGTTGGAGGCAAAAGATCTCATGTCTTCCCAAATGGCAGCTGCTTTCATTGCTAGAAAGTGTGAACAAGTGTAAGTTGCTCAGTTGTGTCTGACTGTGACTTCACGAATTATATAGCCCACCAGAATTCCATGGACTTCTCCAGGGAAGAATGCTGGAGTGGGAGGCCATTCCCTTCTCCAGGGAATCTTCTCAACCCAGGGATTGAACATGGGTCTCCTCCATTGCAAGCAGATTCTTTACCATCTGAGCCACCAGGAAAACCAAAGATGGTTTGACTTCTTCCTATTTTGTTACCAACCCTCCACAATCAGAGCCCAAAGCCCAAAGGGTTCCTTCTGCCAGGTGTGTGTGTGTGTGTATGTGCTCAGTCACGTCTGACTCTTTGCAACCCCATGGACTGCAGCCCACCAGACTCCTCTGTCAATGGGGTCTCCCAGACAAGAATAGTGGAGCAAGTTGCCAATTTCAGCTCCAGGGGATCTGTCTGACCCAGGGATCAATGTGAGTCTCCTGCACTGGCAGGCAGGTTCTCTACCACTGAGCCACCTGTGCTGTAGAGGACAGGCTTTCTTCTAAAAGCACCCCTGGGACTGCTGTGTGTGATTCCTGTCAGGGGGATGGGTGGGTTCTCACAGGACAAACTCAGCCCGTGGCTCCAGATCGTAGTGCTGGGTCAGCATTTCTGCACACGGCCCCCTGGCTGCCATCTTGAATCACAATGCCAGGCGCAGAGACTCTGCACAGGGCCCTCAGAGCTGAGGTGTCGGCACAGCCAATTCACATCAGGGAGTCTCATCTGAAGGACCAGGTGTGAGGCTTCTGTATGAGGCGCCCTGTGAGCAAGTGAAACAAGACTCAGCACAAAGGGAGAGATAAAAGGTAAACTTCATTTCATTATTCAGATTCTAACTTTACTCCCAGGTAATGGTTGATGGGCTTTATCAGTGACTGTTGCATCACAGTCCAGCTTCCCTGAATATTAAGGGTCCCAGCTTAACTTAAATGACTGTTTCCTTTTTACCTGTGGAGATCATCTTGATGAAGAGAAAGAGACAAATTTCTCTTCTATGCCTGAAGATCCAAAAGGGAAGGTATTGATATAATCAGTTTTTGTTTTTTTGTTTTTGTTTTTTCAACCTATAAGATAACTCCCTCTTGGCTGGGGCTTGATGTTGCTCCTGAAATAAGTGGGAGTCCGTGGTGCCCTTCATTTGAGGAAGACAACCTGGTATTGCTTAAATGGGCAAGGGAAGGACCTAAGTATCAGGGTACACAGAGAACCAGGTCTGGACTCCCAGATGACAGGCTAAGATGGCCTCATCACTATGGAAATAGTGTTCCTATGCTTGTGAGACAGGAAGGAAGAGGGGCACAGATATTGAGAAAACAGGATCCCACAAAAACTGGCTTGAACCAGCTAAAATCAAGATGGTGTTGAGTACGGTCTGGCCTTTGACCTCTAACTCATTACACCTTCATTATAACACTAAAATTCACTCACCTCTTACTGTGACAGGTGCCGTGATAGTTCCAAGGCTGACCATAGAAAGCGAGGCGGGTCTGGCTTCTCTGCCCTCAAAAGCCAATAAAGAGGCCAGGTTGGTAGAAAGGAACATTTACTTTATTTTGGATGCCAGTTTGTGGTGAGGGGGAGGGTGGGCACCTGTCCAAAGGCTTACTGCCCTCTCCCCTGAGAACGAATGGACAAGATATTTTATAGACAGAGAGAGAGATGGTTATGTGTCAAAATAGCAGTCAGTGCTGACAGTCATCTTGAGATTGGTCACTGGTGGTCTGATCAGCCTCATCTTGATTGTTTTAAGTATAGTTACTCTTAAGTTCCAGGGTTGGTTTGTCCCCATTTCTCAAGGTCTATTCTCAGAACTGTGGTAGCTTATATCATGGCTACAGTCCGGTAATCATGCAGTTCTTTTACTTAGAGGGGTTTTCAGTACCTATAAGACAGCTCACAGGATATGGCTCAGAATAGTATCTATAGCCCTTGGGAAGGAATTAAGAGATTCTTGACTATGCTTAATGACTACATTATTATTATTTGGTCTCCTTTAACTGTTTTCTTTTGCTTCTGCATGTTCTCACTTCTGGGATTAAACTTATTTTTTGGCTAAAGATTTTCAACAGACAAAAGGCAGGCAGAGGACACTGGGGGCAAGGACCATAGGGTCCTGCTCCATTTCAAAAGTATGCAGTGGTTCAGTTCTTGAAAATCCCTGTTCCTTCCCTGGAATAGCAAGAATATTTCTCCTGCTTATTATCATATGAAATTACCCAGTCCATGACAAATAACAACCTGGGTCCTTTCATCTTCTGAGAGGGTCAATATTTTGACTATGGAGTGTGTGTCTCCCTGAATAAGTCCATTTTCACTTTACTTCAGCTCCTTCTTCAACTCTTTTCTGCAGGAAGCCAAAGACCCTCACTTGGACGCTGGTCCCTGGTACTCCCACGTCTCCCAGGATGAGATATTTCCTTCTCCTGCACCATTTGTAATGTGGAGGATGAAGAATAGGGACTATAAATCTAACCTGATTATAAAGCAGATGATCTAGTTTTAGGAAGAGTTTTTATTTATCTTCCTGTTGTTGTTTCTTAAACTTTAGCAAAGTCTGGTTTCCACTTTTCTGGGCAAATGTTTTTTAAAATGTATTCTGTTTTTAAAATCAACTCTGCTGTGGGATTTTATTTATTTATTTATTTTAAATTTTATTTTATTTTTAAACTTTACAATATTGTATTAGTTTTGCCAAATATCGAAATGAATCCGCCACAGGTATACCTGTGTTCCGCATCCTGAACCCTCCTCTCTCCTCCTTCCCCATACCCTCCCTCTGGGTCATCCCAGTGCACCAGCCCCAAGCATCCAGTATCGTGCATCAAACCTGGACTGGTGACTCATTTCATACATGATATTATACATGTTTCAATGCCATTCTCCCAAATCTCCCCACCCTCTCCCTCTCCCACAGAGTCCATAAGACTGATCTATACATCAGTGTCTCTTTTGCTGTCTCGTACACAGGGTTTTTGTTGCCATCTTTCTAAATTCCATATATATGCGTTAGTATACTGTATTGGTGTTTTTCTTTCTGGCTTACTTCACTCTGTATAATAGGTTCCAGTTTCATCCACCTCATTAGAACTGATTCAAATGTATTCTTTTTAATGGCTGAGTAATACTCCATTGTGTATATGTACCACAGCTTTCTTATCCATTCATCTGCTGATGGACATCTAGGTTGCTTCCATGTCCTGGCTATTATAAACAGTGCTGCGATGAACATTGGGGTACACGTGTCTCTTTCCCTTCTGGTTTCCTCAGTGTGTATGCCCAGCAGTGGGACTGCTGGGTCATAAGGCAGTTCTATTTTCTCGAAAGAAGACATACAGATGGCTAACAAACACATGAAAAGATGCTTAACATCACTCATTATCAGAGAAATGCAAATCAAAACCACTATGAGGTACCATTTCATGCCAGTCAGAATGGCTACGATCCAAAAGTCTACAAGCAATAAATGCTGGAGAGGGTGTGGAGAAAAGGGAACTCTCTTACACTGTTGGTGGGAATGCAAACTAGTACAGCCACTATGGAGAACAGTGTGGAGATTCCTTAAAAAACTGGAAATAGAACTGCTGTGGGATTTTAAAGGAAGGATGTAACTGGTTCTCATCTGCTCCCCAGCTGGATGGCACACGCTTCATCACCCTCTATGGCATTCTCTCATCCTGGCTCACAGACTCTAGTTGAACTGTTTCCAGTCCCTCTCCTCCCTGGACATGGGGGGTGGGCTGAAACTGCCAACCCTTTAATCAGCTGTTTGGTTTTTCTGACACACAGATGCATTCAGTAAAACTCAGGTGTAGTTGAAAGGGGCTTGTTATAATTATCAAGATACTTTTTCAGTCTTAGAGCACCTGAGGGTTTTAGGAGTTCTGTGCCAGCAATAGCATGAAGACTAAATAAGTATTCTAAGTCACAATATAACAGTCTTCAAGATTCATCCATGCTGCAGCACGTGTCAGAATTTCCTTCCTTTTTAAGGGTGAATGATACTCCACTGTATGTTTATACCACACTTTGTTTATTCATTCAAGAAATAATACTTTTGAATACAGTTATTTTCTTCATATATATTCATATGGGCTTTATATATGGGAAAAAAGTTTGAAGTTCTTTATTTCTCTCTTGCACTGATATCTGCTTATTGGCTGATTCAAAATTTATTTATTTGAGGGATAAACAAAGTAAACCTTGACTTCTTGCTTATGTACTTTTATCTGTGCTCAGTTCACTACTGAGTGTGCTTCATGCCACGAGAAGCATGTGCTGTGGTCTTTCCTTTTCCCTCCTCTTATCAAAGCAGGATTCCTCAGGGCCAGCCTAGCAGTAGGACAGACACTGGGGAGCCTGGGGCTGTCATCTCAGTAGCCTGGCAGCTTTGTGCCCATCATCTGTGCTCACCTCCACCGACCAGTACAGGCCACTACCTCAGGGTATCTCTCGGTGGGGTGGGGTGTCTCCCAGAAAGGCCCACCAGAGTACTTCTCCATTCCAGTTGGAGACCTTCCCACAGCACCCTTATTTGGTCCTGATGAGGGCAGCGTGCCCGGAGGGCGGGCTGCTATCTGCTTCTACCAGTGTTCTCCGGGTCTTCACCACAGCTGAGGGGCGTTTCAGCTCCAGCCTGCCCCTCCCTCTCCACCTTCTGTGTTGGGGTCCGGGCTCAGAGTGTGCGCTCCGATAGCGTTTGCAGCCAGGGTGGGAACGAGGGCGCCTGGGGTCCTGCGTCCCCCGCCGTGCAGTTCCCCCACCGCCACCATCAGCGGCGCCTGCAGCCTCGCCTCACACCTACATGTGGCCTGCAGATACCCCCACCCCACAGGCCGGCAAGATGCGGCCGGTGCCCCCGGAGGAGAAGCCCAACACGATGCAGGACGTGAACATCTGCTTGCGGCTGTTCTGGTGAGCCCCGCCTGGGCTGAGACAGCCCGCAGCCTCAGGGCCAGTGCCTGACGCTGCTGCGCCTTTCAGGGGCTGCGGGTCGAGGGTCAGGGCGAAGGAGCACTTTCCGATGGCTGCTTGTAGCAGGCTTTGACTTTTCACTTTCATGCATTGGAGGAGGAAATGGCAACCCACCTCAGTGTTCTTGTCTGGAGAATCCCATGGACAGAGGAGCCTGGTGGGCTGCCGTTTATGGGGTCCACAGAGTCCGACACGACTGAAGCGACTTAGCAGCAGCAGCTGCAGCTTGTAGCAGGTGGGGTCTCCCCACGCCGGCCGCGGGGGTCCCTGTCTGTGCCCTCTGGGTGAGGCGGTGGGAAGGGGTAGCAGGGAGGAGAAGAGGGTCCTGATGGTGGAGTGCAGGGTCTCCCTGCCTAGCAGCTCGCTGCCCTGTCAGCCTCCTTAGTCCAGGGAGCAGGAGGGGCAGTGGGAGCAGGAGGCAGGGAGGCTGAGAACCCAGGCTGTCCAGAGGGGTCACCGTCAGTGGGAGAAGGACCGGACCCCGCACACCATCCTTAGCTGGCTTCCCCAGGACAGCTCCAGATTCATAGTTCTGAACTAATTCGCACCCTTTCCCCACTAAGCAAACAGCCCTGAACCACCTCCTTAATCTAATTAGTGCTCTGCTCCTGTTGCCATCTTCCAATAATGTCCCCAGCTTTCTCCTTATTCTTGAGGTGACAGCTGAGTTCCAACTGTACCAGGCTCCCTTGTCACTGTGTCTATGACCATGTCTCCCTGCCTCCCTGTCTGTGTGCATCTCTCACTATATTCCAGTATCTACTGACAAATTTCATGTGTGTAAAAAAACACTTTTTAAAAAATGAACAGGGACATGATTCTTGAACCCATTTTGCTTTTATCTGGGATACCAGCCCCTTACTGTGAATCTCTGCTTCCACTTTAGAGAGTCACCCTGGGGATGGGGTCCCTGAAGCCTGTGGGGTCTTATCTACATCTCTAGCCTTTCCAGAAACAGTGCATCATCTTGATGCAGGTGGTCCTTCCCAGGAGTCCTGTGATTTTGAAACCACTGAGGGGCCCCTAAGTTGGGAAGAAACACACAGATGAAAAGCAGCTCAGAGAGGTGAAACTCTTAACTAAAGTTTTCCATCTGGTAGTTGGGACCACTAATTAGGTGGGTTTAATCACACTTGAGTAATTATTATATCTTTCTTTTCTGGACCCGAAACCATACATCTTTCCCACAAATTCTATTTCCTTTTCTTCATATGGGAGGTCCTTGGGGATTCCCAGGAAACAGAAGCTTCTGTGCTTGTTCTGATGGTGGTGTATTCAGTGTGTGTAACTACATCTCTTGGCCATTTGGTGGCCCTTAAGGAAAGAGGGTCAAGAAGAAAAAATATGGGTGTAGGCTTCCTTGTTGGCTCAGTGGTAAAGAATTCACCTGCCATAGCAGAAGACTAAGAGATATGGGTTTGTTCCCTGGGTGGGGAAGATCCCCTGGAGTAAGGAATGGCAACCCACACCAGTATTCTTGTCTGGGAAATCCCATGAATAGAGGAGCCTGGCGGGCTACAGTCCATGGGGTTGCAAAACAGTCGGACATGACTTAGTGACTAAACAGCAACCACAATAAATAATAACAAAGTTAAGGGACCCCTCTCCTTAACTTCAGACAGGGCAAGGAGCTCTCCAGGGCAAGGCATGTTCTGTTGTGGATTTTCAAATTGTATGTGCACAGAAATGGGAATGTGAGGACTTCTTATTGATTTGGGTAGGCACCCATTTCCAATTTTTCTTCTGGAGTGGAAGGAGCTATTACTTCTTATTTAACATGTGAAGTCACCTAAGCAGAGAGATTGAGTAAATTTTTTTTTAACTTTTTTTTTTATAAACTTCTGGCTCAGCTGGTAAAGAATCTGCCTGCAATGCAGGAAACTGGGGTTCAATCCCTGGGTTGGGAAGATTCCCTTGGAGAAGGGAAAGGGTACCCACTCCAGTATTCTGACCTGCAGAATTCCACGAACTGTATAATCTATGGAGTTGCAAAGAGTCAGACATGACTGAATGACTTTCATTTTCACAGCCAATTTACAATGTTGCTATAGTTTCAGGTGGACAGGAAAGTGATTCAGCCGTATATAAACATGTATCCATTCTGCCCCAGATTCCAAGAGGTTGCCCAGGTTGCCTACCATCACACAGCTACTAGTAAGAGTTGGATCCCAAACCAGGCAGTCTGGCTTCCGAGCCTGTGTTGTTGTAGATGTAACTGTAGTACTGAGCTGCTTCTGTTGAGATTCTTGTTCTTAAATGGAGGGAGAAGGTGATTTCAAACACACCTTTGGTCCTCTAAGTGGAGTTTCTCAAGGGAAGTTCTTAAAGATCTTGTTCTTGGAGATGATGCACATGAAACATCTCTAATCAAGCTTTAGGGTGGCTGTTCTAATATATGGCTTTCAGACCTGCAGCATCCTCCTTACCTGGGAGCTTGTTAGAAATGCAAATCACCACCCCCACCCCGACCCCACCCCTGCTCCATGCTCCTTCTAGACCAATTCTGTAA
>NW_011488198.1:11724-14096 GCF_000754665.1 Bison bison bison
CTTCAGTGTTAACTTTTAAAAAGGGGTCCAGACTTTGTGAAGTTAGTTGGTAACCACAATTGCCATCCTGTTTGTAAAGTCTGAGGTATCCTCATGATTTACTCATGTCCCCCACTTGCTGTCCTGGGAAATTGAAATGAGGCCAGGCAGGAGCTGCTACCCAGAGACAAGACCCACCATGTAGAGAAACAGTTTTCATTTTCTCATTGGGGTGTTTTCTTTTCCTACATTTAATCTGCTTTCTCAACTTGTAAATAATGCCAATAAATAGCTTATTGTCTTTATACAAATGACCTCACAGGGGTTTTAGTGTTTTCACAGGAGAGGTAGGACTTAGCGTCTAAGAGAAGGTTTACATTATGGCTATTGGTAATTGTAAATTTTAGAAAAGAATATATATTTTTCTATTTCTATAAAAAAATTTATGCAAGAAGAAGGGCTTCCCAGGTGGCCCAGATGTAAGGAACCCACCTGCCAATGTGGAGACACAGAGACATGGGTTTGATCCCTGGGTCAGGAAGATTCCCTGGTGTAGGAAATGGCAACCCACTCCAATACTGTTGCCTGGAGAATCCCATGGACAGAGGAGTCTGGTGGGCTAGTCTGCAAAGAGTCAGACACGACTTAACACATAGAAGAAGAAAGGAACAAGGATTTGTTGTTTTTTAGCCAGGTATACTTGCTGATATTTTGGTTGTTTCTTAGTCTTTCCCCATAAAATTTTTGTGCATATCTGCACATGCACAGTTTTTTTTTTAATCAAAATTAGAGCTCATGTTTTTTTAGAATTAATTTTTATTGTGGCATAGTTGCTAACAATGTTGTGTTATGCACACTTTTCTATAAAGTTAAATATCTTTGGATCCTGATTCCTTCTTAATTTTCTATGATTAACATTTATTTATAGCATTAATGTTCAAAATGTGGCATTTATTTTTTAGGTAAACTTTTTGTTTTGTATAGGAGTATATCCAACTGACAATGTGATAGTTTCAGGGGGACAACAAAGGAACTCAGCTGTACATAAACACGTATCCATTTTCCCCCAAACCCCACTCCCATCGAGGCTGGCACATAACATTGAGCAGAGTTCCCTTTGTGATACAGTGGGTCCTTGTTGCTTATCCATCCTAAATACAGCAGTGTATGCATGTTCCCACTAAACTCCCTAACTATCCCTTTCCCCCATCACTCTCCCTGGCAACCACAAGTTCATTCTCTAAGTCTGTGAATCTGTTTATGTCAAAACGTGGTATTTAATTGAAATGTATGCAGTCTTTCACTTTTGTTTAATAGAGTGTATTGCTAATTAGGATGTGATGCATATCTATGACCATATATTTTGGTGCATCTTTTCTTTTTCCAAATTCCCAGAAATAGAATAATTAGTCAAAGGCTGAATTGTTTTCCATTAGGTTCAGATCAATTTGCCCTCTTAACAGGTGTTTGTGAGCTTATTTCATTGTCAACTTTGAGTACCTGAATTACATTTTTTTCCTGGGCCTGAAGTTAAAAATAATTCAAAGAGTTTTAATTTGAATTTATTTGATTTATGTGTGCTCAGTCACCTACTCCAGTTTGACTGTTTGCAACCCCATGGACTGTAGCCTGTCAGGCTCCTCTCTCCATGGGATTTCACAGACAAGAATACTGGAGTGGGTTGCCATTTGATTTGTAGAGATGGAAGATTTTTTATGTCTACTGACCATTTATTTGTGTTTCTTCAAATGTCTGTTAATAGATGTTTTTTCTTATAGAGCATTTATATTTTTGAAATAACTTGTAATCATGCATATAATACTTTTGAGGTTTTAACTTGTTCTTTAGAGTTTTTTTTTTCTTTTTTGCAGGTTTTTTATTATTTATTTAATTTTTAAATTTAATTTTATTTGACTTTACAATATTGTATTGGTTTTGCCATATATCAACATGAATCCACCACAGGTATACATGTATTCCACATCCTGAAACCTCCTCCCTCCTCCCTCCTCTCTCCACATACCATCTCTCTGGTCATCCCAGTGCACCAGCCCCAAGCATCCAGTATCGTGCATCGAACCTGGACTTTCAGCTCATTTCATATATGATATTATACATATTTAAATGCCATTCTCCCAATCATCCCACCCTCTCCCTCTCCTACAGGATCCAAAAGACTGTTCTATACATCAGTGTCTCTTTTGCTGTCTCGTATACAGGGTTATTGTTACCATCTTTCTAAATTCCATATATATGCGTTAGTATACTGTATTGGTGTTTTTCTTTCTGGCTTACTTCACTCTGTATAATAGGCTCCAGTTTCATCCACCTCATTAGAACTGATTCAAATGTACTCTTTTTAATGGCTGAGTAATACTCCTTTGTGTATATGC
>NW_011488198.1:14196-15245 GCF_000754665.1 Bison bison bison
AATTCTGACTGGTGTGAAATGGTACCTCATAGTGGTTTTGATTTGCATTTCTCTGATAATGAGTGATGTTGAGCATCTTTTCATGTGTTTGTTAGCCATCTGTATGTCTTCTTTGGAGAAATGTCTATTTAGTTCTTTGGCCCATTTTTTTTTTGATTGGGTCATTTATTTTTCTGGAGTTGAGCTGTAGGAGTTGCTTTATATTTTTGAGATTAGTTGTTTGTCCGTTGCTTAATTTGCTATTATTTTCTCCCATTCTGAAGGTTGTCTCTTCACCTTGCTTATGGTTTACTTTGTTGTGAAGAAGCTTTTAAGTTTAATTAGGTCCCATTTGTTTATTTTTGCTTTTATTTCCAATATTCTGGGAGGTGGGTCATAGAGGATCCTGCTGTGATGTATGTCGATGAGTGTTTTGCCTATGTTCTCCTCTAGGAGTTTTATAGTTTCTGGTCTTACGTTTAGATCTTTAATCCATTTTGAGTTTATTTTTGTGTATGGTGTTAGGAAGTACTCTAGTTTCATTCTTTTACAAGTGGTTGTTCAGTTTTCCCAGCACCACTTGTTAAAGAGATTGTCTCTAATCCATTGTATTTTCTTGCCTCCTTTGTCAAATATAAGGTGTCCATAGGTGTGTGGATTTATCTCTGGGCTTTCTATTTTGTTCCATTGATCTATATTTCTGTCTTTGTGCCAGTACCATACTGTCTTGATGACTGTGGCTTTGTAGTAGAGCCTGACGTCAGGCAGCTTGATTCCTCCAATTCCATTCTTCTTTCTCAAGATAGCTTTGGCTATTCGAGGTTTTTTGTATTTCCATACAAATTGTGAAATTATTTGTTCTAGCTCTGTGAAGAATACCGTTGGTAGCTTGATAGGGATTGCATTGAATCTATAAATTGCTTTGGGTAGTATACTCATTTTCACTATATTGATTCTTCCAATCCATGAACATGGTATATTTCTCCATCTATTAGTGTCCTTCTTGATTTCTTTCACCAGTGTTTTATAGTTTTCTATATATAGGTCTTTAGTTTCTTTAGGTAGATATA
>NW_011488198.1:16560-17904 GCF_000754665.1 Bison bison bison
TATTTGGTTTTTCTCCCTTTGTTTCTTGATGAGTCTGGCTAATGGTTTGTCAATTTTATTTATCCTTTCAAAGAACCAGCTTTTGGGCTTTGTTGATTTTTGCTATGGTCGCTTTTGTTTCTTTTGCATTTATTTCTGCCCTAATTTTTAAGATTTCTTTCCTTCTACTAACCCAGGTCTTCTTCATTTCTTCCTTTTCTAGTTGCTTTAGGTGTAGAGTTAGGTTATTTATTTGACTTTTTTCTTGTTTCTTGAGGTATGCCTGTATTGCTATGAACTTTCACCTTAGGACTGCTTTTAAAGTGTCCCAAAGGTTTTGGGTTGTTGTGTTTTCATTTTCATTCATTTCTATGCAATTTTTATTTCTTTTTTGATTTCTTCTGTGATTTGTTTGTTATTCAGCAGCGTGTTGTTCAGCCTCCATATGTTGGAATTTGTAATAGTTTTTCTCCTGTAATTGAGATCTAATCTTACTGCATTGTGGTCAGAAAAGATGCTTGGAATGATTTCAATTTTTCTGAATTCACCAAGGCTAGATTTATGGCCCAGGATGTGATCTATCCTGGAGAAGGTTCCATGTGTGCTTGAGAAAAAGGTGAAATTCATTGTTTTGAGATGATATGTCCTATAGATATCAATTAGGTCTAACTGGTCTATTGTATCATTTAAAGTTTGTGTTTCCTTGTTATTTTTCTGTTTCGTTGATCTATCCATAGGTGTGAGTGGGGTATTAAAGTCTCCAACTATTATAGTTTTATTGTTAATTTCTCCTTTCATACTTGTTAGCATTTGTCTTACATATTATGGTGCTCCTATTTTGGGTGCATAGATATTTATAATTGTTATATCTTCTTGGATTGATCCTTTGATCATTATGTAGTAACCTTCTTTGTGTCTTTTCACAGCCTTTGTTTTAAGGTCTATTTTATCTGATATGAGTATTGCTACTCCTGCTTTCTTTTAGTCCCTATTTGCATGGAAAATCTTTTTCCAGACCTTCACTTTGTCTGTATGTGTCCCCTGTTTTGAGGTGGGTCTCTTGTAGACAACATATGTAGGGGTCTTGTTTTTGTATCCATTCAGCCAGTTTTTGTCTTTTGGTTGCAGCATGCAACCCATTTACGTTTAAGGTAATTATTGATAAGTATGATCCCATTGCCATTTACTTTATTGTTTTGGGTTTGAATTTACACACCGTTTTTGTGTTTCCTGTCTAGAGAGCATCCTTTAGTATTTGTTGGAGAGCTGGTTTGGTGGTGCTGAATTCTCTCAGCTTTTGCTTGTCTGTAAAGCTTTTGATTTCTCCTTCATATTTGAATGAGATCCTTGCTGGGTACAATAATC
>NW_011488198.1:21609-22282 GCF_000754665.1 Bison bison bison
TGTTGAGCTTTAAGCCAACTTTTTCACTCTCCACTTTCACTTTCATCAAGAGGCTTTTGAGTTCCTCTTCACTTTCTGCCATAGGGTGGTGTCATCTTCATATCTGAGGTTATTGATATTTCTCCCGGCAATCTTGATTCCAGCTTGTGCTTCTTCCAGTCCAGTGTTTCTCATGATGTACTCTGCATAGAAGTTAAATAAACAGGGTGACAATATACAGCCTTGACGAACTCCTTTTTCTATTTGGAACCAGTCTGTTGTTCCATGTCTAGTTCTAACTGTTGCTTCCTGACCTGCATACAAATTTCTCAAGAGGCAGATCAGGTGGTCTGGTACTCACACCTCTTTCAGAATTCTCCACAGTTTATTGTGATCTACACAGTCAAAGACTTTGGCATAGTCAATACAGCAGAAATAGATGTTTTTCTGGAACTCTCTTGCTTTTTCCATGATCCAGTGGATGTTGGCAATTTGATCTCTGGTTCCTCTGCCTTTTCTAAAACCAGCTTGAACATCAGGAAGTTCACGGGTCACATATTGCTGAAGCCTGGCTTGGAGAATTTTGAGCATTACTTTACTAGTGTGTGAGATGAGTGCAATTGTGTGGTAGTTTGAGCATTCTTTGGCATTGCCTTTCTTTGGGATTGAAATGAAAACTGACCTTTTCCAGTCC
>NW_011488199.1:0-342 GCF_000754665.1 Bison bison bison
TGGACTGCAGCCTACCAGGCTCCTCCGTCCATGGGATTTTCCAGGCAAAAGTGCTGGAGAGCTGAAAATTGTAATTTTTCAATTACCTGCCTTTCTGGTGTTAGCTCTTTCTCAGATAATGCAATATACAGCCTACATAACCAGCCCTCACCTCATCAACAGTTCTCTTTGATCTTTTACTGGTGGCTCAGATGGTGCTTCCCTGGTGTGGCTTCCCTGGTGTGACTCACACAGTAAAGAATCCACCTGCATTGCGGGAGACCCAAGTTTGATCCCTGGGTTGGGAAGATCTCCTGGAGAAGGGCATGGCAACCCACTCCAGTATTGTTGCCTGGAGAATCC
>NW_011488199.1:442-1233 GCF_000754665.1 Bison bison bison
AATGTGCATGAAAAGTACTTACAACACACTGTTTGGATAACTGTAGGACTGAGTGAATAAAATCTTGGACTCCAACTTATAAGTCTTCAGTTATTTGTGTAACGATCTTACCAGCCCATCAGCTTCTCTTTCCTTCCATCCTCAGCGAAGAAAGATAAAAATTGGCCGTGCTTCTAACAAGATCATCTTGGTATTATTTGGTAATTCCCCATGTACTTTGGCTAAGAATAGTGTTATTAATAATGGCTTTTAGCTTCAGTTATGTAAGAGGAATAATCTCTGTAGAACTGGTATATAGCTATGTGGCTACAGATGACAATATTGTACTGTGTACTTAGAACTTTCTAAGAGAGTAGGTCTTGGATATTTTTGACATAAAAAAGAAAAAATGATTAAGATGTAAAGTGATGGCTATGTTGATTGGCTTGGTTATGGTGAATATTTGATAATGTATATGAAGTCATCAGGTTGTACATCTTAAATATATACAATTTGTGATTGTCCAGCCTCCAATTAAATAAATTTATATAAGTTCAGTTCAGTTCAGTTGCTCAGTCGTGTCCAATTCTTTGTGACCCCATGAGTCGCAGCATGCCAGGCCTCCCTGTCCATCACCAAGTCCCGGAGTTCACTCAGACTCACGTCCATTGAGTCAGTGATGCCATCCAGCCATCTCATCCTCTGTCATCCCGTTGTCCTCCTGCCCCCAATCCCTCCCAGCATCAGAGTCTTTTCCAATGAGTCAACTCTTCGCATGAGGTGGCCAAAGTACTGGAGTTTCAGCTTCAGCA
>NW_011488199.1:1333-2211 GCF_000754665.1 Bison bison bison
GTCCCCATCTATTTCCCATGAAGTGATGGGACCAGATGCCATGATCTTCGTTTTCTGAATGTTGAGCTTTAAGTTTATATTAAAAAATTTTTTTTAAAAATTGTGATTGTCAATTATACCTCAGTAACACTGGAGGAGAAATCAATTTTAAAGAAAGTCTTAGTATATTCAAGCATTTTTTTATGCTTGAATAAAAACATAAACATGTTTTGCCAAACATATAAGAATGGCAAAATGTTGATGATTTTCTATCGATGAGCATGGCAGGGGTTTATTATACAATTTTCTCTATTTTTCATGCATGTTTGAAACTTTCTATTGCAAAATGGAAGCCAATTTGCAATACTTAGCCGCTGCTGCTGCTAAGTCGCTTCAGTCATGTCTGACTTTGTGCGACCCCATAGATGGCAGCCCAGCAAGGCTCCCTATCCCTGGGATTCTCCAGGTAAGAACACTGGAGTGGGTTGCAATTTCCATCTCCAATGCATGAAAGTGGAAAGTGAAAAGTGAAAGTGAAGTCGCTTAGTCGTGTCCGACTCTAGTGACCCCATGGACTGCAGCCTACCAGGCTCCTCCGTCCATGGGATTTTCCAGGCAAAAGTGCTGGAGAGCTGAAAATTGTAATTTTTCAATTACCTGCCTTTCTGGTGTTAGCTCTTTCTCAGATAATGCAATATACAGCCTACATAACCAGCCCTCACCTCATAAACAGTTCTCTTTGATCTTTTACTGGTGGCTCAGATGGTGCTTCCCTGGTGTGACTCACACAGTAAAGAATCCACCTGCATTGCGGGAGACCCAAGTTTGATCCCTGGGTTGGGAAGATCTCCTGGAGAAGGGCATGGCAACCCACTCCAGTATTGTTGCCTGGAGAATCC
>NW_011488199.1:2702-2908 GCF_000754665.1 Bison bison bison
TACATCAGTGTGTATGCCCAGCAGTGGGATTGCCGGGTCGTATGGCAGTTCTATTTCCAGTTTTTAAAGGAATCTCCACTCTGTTCTCCATAGTGGCTGTACTTGTTTGCATTCCCACCAACAGTGTAAGAGGGTTCCCTTTTCTCCACACCCTTTCCAGCATTTATTGCTTGTAGACTTTTGGATAGCAGCCATTCTGACTGGCG
>NW_011488199.1:4607-12042 GCF_000754665.1 Bison bison bison
TTCACTTTCATTCATTGGAGAAGGAAATTGCAACCCACTCCAGTGTTCCTGCCTGGAGAATCCCAGGGATGTGGGAGCCTGGTGGGCTGCCATCTGTGGAGTCGCAGAGAGTCGGACATGACTGAAGCAACTTAGCAGCAGCAGCAGCATATATAGGTCTTTTGTTTCTTTAGGTAGATATATTCCTAAATATTTTATTCTTTTTGTTGCAATGGAATCGTTTCCTTAATTTCTCTTTCTGTTTTCTCATTATTAGTGTATAGGAATGCAAGGGATTTTTGTGTTTTGATTTTATATCCTGCTACTTTACTATATTCATTGATTAGCTCTAGTAATTTTCTGGTGGAGTCTTTAGGATTTTTCTATGTAGATGATCATGTCATCTGCAAACAAACAGTGAGAGTTTTACTTCTTCTTTTCCAATCTGGATTCTTTTTATTTCTTTTTCTGCTCTGATTGCTATGGCCAAAACTTGTCAAACTATGCTGAATAGTAATGGTGAAAGTGGGCACCCTTGTCTTGTTCCTGATTTTAGGGGAAATGCTTTCAATTTTTCATCATTGAGGATAATGTTTGCTGTGGGTTTGTCATATATAGCTTTTATTATGTTAAGGTATGTTCCTTCTGTTCCTGCTTTCTTGAGAGTTTTTATCATAAGTGGATGTTGAACTTTGTCAAAGGCTTTCTCTGCATTTATTGACATAATCTTATGGCTTTAATTTTTCAATTTTTTAACGTGGTGTATTACATTGATTGATTTGGGATAAAGCCCACTTGGTCATGATGTATGATCTTTTTAATGTGTTGTTGGATCCTGATTGCTAGGATTTTGTTAAGGATTTTTGCATCTATGTTCATCAGTGATATTGGCCTGTAGTTTTCTTTTTTTGTAGCATCTTTATCAGGTTTTGGTATTAGGGTGATGGTGGCCTCATAGAATGAGTTTGGAAGTTTACCTTCCTTTACAATTTTCTGGAAAAGTTTGAGTAGGATAGGTGTTAGCTCTTCTCCAAAGTTTTGGTAGAATTCAGCTGTGAAGCTGTCTGGACCTGGGCTTTTGTTTGCTGGAAGATTTCTGATTACAGTTTCAATTTCTGTACACGTGATGGATCTGTTAAGATTTTCTGTTTCTTCCTTGTTCACTTTTGGAAAGTTGTACTTTTCTAAGAATTTGTCCATTTCTTCCAAGTTGTCCAACTTATTGGCATACAATTGCTGATAGTAGTCTCTTATGATCCTTTGTATTTCTGTGTTGTCTGTTGTGATCTCTCCATTTTCATTTCTAATTTTATTGATTTGATTTTTCCCCCTTTGTGTCTTGATGAATCTGGCTAATGCTACTAGAGCTACTTCAAAGATAAAGACATTGCTTGCTAAAGTTGGAAATCTAGAGAATTCCCTTTTCAGACGGCCCATACTATGCTCTCCAGTCCCTACTGCTATCTTAGAACTATAACTAGCCATCTCTAAACTGCCAGATACATTCATTCCCTTCAGTTTCTGCTATCTTACTTTTTTTTTAGCCTAAGATTTTTTTGAAACTTCTTAGTGTTCTTTTCCAAACATTAACCAATAGGTGCTTAGAAGAAATAAATATTGAAAATCAGTGTTGAATTGTATAAAGAAGGCTGGATATGAAGCCAGGGGACCAGTGATCTTGATGCTTCTTCACTTTTTACCCAACCTTCTCAGGTCTAAAATGGGAAATCCCCACTCTTCCTAAGACCTGAAGGGTCATCCTGAGGCTCAGATATTGTGAACACATTTTGTAAAACCTAAAACTGAGGCAACATACAAACAAAAGATTTGGGATTTGTTTCTTTTTTTTTTTTCATTCATTAAAAAATGTTTAGCAAATGCCTGCTAGGTGCAAGACCACTAGGCCAAGCATGGAACTTAGAAACATGGGGAAGATGTCATAAGGCCTCTATCCACACTTGTTTATTGATCTTAAATGGTTCAGTACTACAATTAAAAAGACAATAACACGTGTTGAAGAGAATGTAGAGAAACTGGAATCCTCATTCATTGCTTGTGGTAATGTAAAATGATACAGCTGCAAAGTTACCATATATTTCAACAGTTCTCCTAGGTATCAATGCAAGATAAATGAAAACATCTGTTGACAAGAAAACTTAGATATAAATGTCGGATAAGCAATATTCATAAAAACCAAAAAGTGTGTTGTGGGCAAGGGGCATCAAGTGTACATCAGCTGATGAATAGATAAATGAAATGTATTACATGAAAAAAATGAAATCGTATTTGGCATGGTAGATATACTGATGCATGCTGCAACATGGATGAACATCGAAAATATGCTGAGTTAATGAAGCCAGCCATTGGCTCTGGTGAGGATAATGAGACAACATCTAAGGAGATTCAATCTTGTTGAACTTGATGATTCATTATGAAAAAAACCTCAGGGACACATGACACAAATTGTGACTGTGAAAACTATAAATTATTAAATGATCTTCAGGATCTTATCAAAAAGTCAAAGCATCAAGTGTAAAATCTGCAGTAGGTATAAGAGCAGTACCAAGGCATTTAGACGGATGGCATTCACAATTTAAACATTCTCCAGTGAGTACCTACCGTTCTGAATATGGTGACAATTTCTTTGTCACCCCACCTTTTAGTAATACATCCACCTCTGTAACCTCAGGAGTGGGCACCAAACTCAAATCTAGCCAAGTCTGTGTCCAAAGGGCGTGGCCCAGAGATAACCTCATGGCCCAGGCCAACTGACTTTATTCCCTGACAATGTTGATTTGGTGGTGGTTTTTTGTTGTTGTTGTTTTAATTTATTTCTGGAAAAACCTCACTTTCCTGATGAGGAACTGATAAGGGTATGGCCTGTAACTGCTGGTAGCCACATGCCCCATTTACATGAAGAGACCTGAAAGAATATAGCAGGTACTCAGGGAAAGTCATCCAGTCAACAGCTATTTATTAAATACCTACTGTGTGGCAATCCTATGTTGGAAAGATCCCCTGAAGAAAGAAATGGCAACCCACTCCAGTATTCTTGCCTGGACAATTCCATGAACAGAGGAGCCTGACGGGCTACAGTCCATGGGATTGCAAAGAGGTGGACACAACTGAGTGACTACACTTTCTTTTTTTCACTGTGTGGCAAGACTGATCCAGGAGTAAGGGATACCTAAGTGAGTAGGATGAGTGGTGTAAAGGAGATTCTTATTAGAATCAAGTCTCCAGGGTTCCTGAGGCTAATAACATCCCTTCTTGGATGGTGTGACCTGCTGGAGCAGAAGCTGTCATTTTCCAACTTGTGTCTTCTGACACTCCTTCAGAATTAAAGCAGCTCACTCCTTATCAGCAACTCTCTGCTGAAGGACCATTTCCTGGCTGTGGAAGAACATTGGGGTCATATGCAAGGAAGGTCAAACCCCTAGATTCAACCTCAGCCAGAGATGGATGGAGGGCTTCCCTGATAGCTCAGTTGGTAAAGAATCCTCCTGCAGTGCAGGAGACCCTGGTTCGATTCCTGGGTTGGGAAGATCCACTGGAGAAGGGATAGGCTACTCACACCAGTGTTCTTGGGCTCCCTTTGTGGCTCAGCTGGTAAAGAATCTGCCCACAATGCGGCAGAGCTGGGTTCGATCCCTGGTTTGGGAAGATCCCCTGGAGAAGGGAAAGGCTACCCATTCCAGTACTCAGGCTTAGAGAATTCTGTGGACTGTATAGTCCATGGTGTCACAAAGTGTCAGACACGACTGAGCAACTTTCACTTTACTTCACTTCAGAGATGGATGGGGACTTGGTAGATAAATGCCCTAGTGCCCTTGCCTTTCAGTTGGAATAATTCTGTCTCCCAGGGTGACCCAGCATGAAGGAGTCTAGTTGCCTGAGCAGTAACTTGCTTGTTAACACACCTTTATTGGCTTCCTTCCCTTCTCTGTCTCACTTCTCCACTCCCTCCAAGTGTTTTCCTGGGATCACTTCCAAAATAAACTACTTCCAGTCAAATCTTTGTCAGGGTCAGCTACTGGGGAACCCAAACTATGACACCTACCAGAAACTAATTACTAAAAAATATATGCACTCCATTGCACCCATATAAACCCTAACTAGTACTATGATGCTGCGAGGGATTGGGGGCAGGAGGAGAAGGGGACGACAGAGGATGAGATGGCTGGATGCCATCACTGACTCGATGGACGTGTGTCTGGGTGAACTCCAGGAGTTGGTGATGGACAGGGAGGCCTGGCGTGCTGCGATTCATGGGGTCACAAAGAATCGGACACGACTGAGTGAATAAACTGAACTGAGTACTATAAATCCTGGGTTGTCCAACATCATAGCACTATCCACAAGAGAACTCTGAGGACTTGAAATGCATCTGCTTCACACTGAGATGTGCTGTATGTATAAAATACACAATGCATTTCAAAGACATAATAAAATCTTTATGTCTCATTAATGATCTTTTACATTTTTTACATGTTGAAATGATATTATTTTGGACAAATTGGTTTTCAAATATCTTCTGAATATTAATTTCACTTGTTCCTTTTTACTTTTTAATATGGCTACTACAAAGTTTATTAATAATATTAGTCGTGTAGTTCATTTTGTTTTTCTATGAACCTGAGATAAAGTGGTAGCTTTAAATAAGACACATGTGGGAAAGGACAGCTGGCCTTTGGCCCAAAGCTGGTAGTTTTGGCCAGACAGCCTGAGGTGCCACCTCTTCAAACGAGCTGGTCTGCATGGATACACTTAATTCCAGGTCATGTATCTAGCAAAGTTCACAATCAAACTATGTTGTATAGCTTGCTTGCAACCTGTCCGAGATCTCGCTCTCTCTAAACTGAGACCAAATTCTGGACCAAGACCTCCCAACCCTTTTACCACCTAGTGTGTATGTTGTACAGTTTATAACTATTCAATTAACTCTTTACTCATTAATCTTGGGACTTCCCTGGTGGTCCACTGGTTAAGACTCGGCACTTCAATCCCTGGTTGAGGAACTAAGACGTTGCATGCCTTATGGTGCGGCCCCACCAAAAAAAGTATTTACTTGTTAACCAAAGCAGCCAGGCAAGCTATTTCTAGCACTCATCTGTGTGTCCTGTAGGGCTACAATCATAAGTCCACTACTCTCAAACCACTTTTCTTATTTCAAATTTAGGATTTCACCCAACAACTATCAAGCATTGCCATCCATCTCTAACAGTCAAGTTGTTCAGTTTCCATAGAACAACCATCTCTGTACCATAATGACACTTCTTTGTAGATCCATTTGGGTGTTTTCTTACATTTTCCTGCATCCTTTAAAATAACGAGATAGAAGATGGGAAAATTAATATGCTAATATCAGCAATAATGCAACTAAGGCAATTATGAGGAGAGCACAAAGTAGAGAGTAGGTGACTTTTCAGCCTGGTTTGGATGAAAATTGGAAGTAAGTTCTTGATTATATTTTTAATTTTGAAGGAAGAGAAACAATTTTTTAATCTATAAAACATCTATAGCAATTTATTCATAAATGCTGAAATGTAGAAGCAACCAAAGTGTCCTTCAGTAGGTGAATGTCTTAGGGAAAACACAGACCCAAACTGTCTGCCCTGGCCAGGCACCATAGTAACCACTTGCATTAGTTATTTAAGAAGGAGGGCTTGGTAAGAAGTGTGGAACTAACAAGCCACCACCAACTGGAAGAATTAGGAAAGGTGAAAAGAAAAGAGAAGACTCTAGTTCATATGTCTTGCCAACCTCCCAGAATCGTCCTTGCTGGAATCCATCTTGGCTGTGTCACCAGGAAGGACTCTGAGCCAGAACAATTGGTCAGAGACAACTGTGAAACAAATTCCATCACCATACACCCCAAGACTGGGAGCCATGTGGCAGAGAAGTTCTCCTGGGTTCTCTTACTCTCCCCTTGGGTGCCTCTTTTCCCAATAAAGTCACTTGCTTTGTCAGCATGTATGTCTCCTTGGACAAGAGTGTTAGACAAGAACCCATCTTGGGCCCTGGAAGGGCCTTTAAACTATCCTGTTCAGACAATATAATATTATTTAGCGCTAAAAGAAATGTGCTACCAAGCCATGAAACCACATGAAGAAAACTTAATTCATTACTACTAAGTGAAAGTCAGTCTAAAAAGAGCTACATACTATATCATGCTAACTATATGACATTCTTTAAAAAGGCAAAATTATAGAGACAGTGAAAAGATCTGTGGTTGCCAGAGGGTGGAATTGGGTAGAGGTGGGAGTGAGGGATGAATAAGAGGAGCAGAGATAATTTTTAGGACAATGAAGACACTCTATGATATCATGATGACTGAAATGTCATTATACATTTGCCCTGTCAACTAAAAAATTAGTCAGAACCTGAAAGTAGAACTATTTTATTTGGTGGGAATATTAAGGACTCCAATACAGGAGACAGCATCTTAGTAACTCTGAGAAAACTGCTCTAAGGAGGCAGGAGGGGAAGTCAGGCTATATACAAGTTTGCAACAAAGGTGGCAGGCAGTCTGAACATCAAAGATTATTGTTAAGTAAGGAAAACCAGATATCAAGCTTAGGAATTTAGCATTCTTCTGTGTGTGGGAAGATGTAAGACTCTGGGCTCACTGAATTCATTCCTTTCATATGCACCTCAGCTATCTGGAGCCAAATCCTGTGCCTTTTCTTTTTTTTCTTCTCACATCTCTCTTCTCCCCTTAAACACCCATCTCTTCAGCAGTCACTGTGGGGGAGTGGCAGCATCTGCTGGATCTCAGGCATTGTGTTCCCTTTTGAGAGCCCTCATTCACATTTGAAGGTTGATGCCTGTTACATCCTTGTTTATTCATATGGACAGAGATATTCCATTTCACAGTCCAAATCCATAGAATACACAACACCAAGAATGAACCTTAATACAAGTGATGGACTTTGGGTGACTATGATGTGTCAACGTAGATTCATCAGATGTAGCAAATGTGTCTCTTTGGTAGGGATGTTGAGAGTGGGGAGGCTATGGAGTATGAGGGCAAGGGGATATGGGGAATCTCTGTACTTGCCCCTAAAAAAACAAAAGGAAAGAAAAGAAGAACTATGAAATACTTTTAAGTTATTGGTAAATATTACATATCCAAATGGTGAAAGGTTATAATAGAGGAAATGGAGAGTATTTTGAAGTTATAGATTGAGAGTCTATGTCCCATTGATCCTTTAGGGAATTTCATAGGCTTGTACATTGCCTGATACAGATAAAGCTGACCCCAACAGTGAATCAGTTAGAACTGGACATGGAACAACAGGCTGGTTCCAAGTAGGAAAAGGAGTATGTCAAGGCTGTATATTGTCACCCTACTTATTTAACTTCTATGCAGAGTACATCATGAGAAACGCTGGACTGGAAGAAGCACAAGCTGGAATCAAGATTGCCGGGAGAAATATCAGTAACCTCAGATACT
>NW_011488199.1:12519-14086 GCF_000754665.1 Bison bison bison
GCTGAAACTCCAGTACTTTGGCCACCTCATGTGAAGAGTTGACTCATTGGAAAAGACTCTGATGCTGGGAGGGATTGGGGGCAGGAGGAGAAGGGGATGACAGAGGATGAGATGACTGGATGGCATCACTGACTCAATGGACATGAGTCTGGGTGAACTCTGGGAGTTGGTGATGGACAGGGAGACCTGGCGTGCTGCAATTCATGGGGTCGCAAAGAGTCGGACACAACTGAGCGACTGAACTGAACTGAACTGAACAGTGAATCATTGCCACTTTTTCTAGAAGCTGCCCTACTTGTAGGAGACTCAATATATTTAATCCATATTTCACCTGCTTATTCTCTGCAGTAAGTATATCCCTTTATTTCCAATAACCTGTCTATGAGTAGGATGTTTATGCATACTGGAAATCTGTGTGAACATTTAAGATCTTCCCTGTTGCAAGCCCTAAGGCTCCAGTGACAGCCATCTATTCAGCCCTAGAGGTGGATGTCCCTGGAATTAGGCTTTGTGCCTCTGTGACTTGGGTCTGGTTACTAAATATTCTGTCATCCTGTTTCATTGTCTTATAAAACTGTTTGAGTCTGTGATCCACTTCTCTTCAGTGCTTAGGAGAGGTTAACTTTCCAGGTCAGGGTGAAACCAAGCAGGACCTTGTGGTGCTCCTGGGCACAGAAGCCTTTCTGTCCCCTGTTTCTTGTAGGGAACAGACCTCTAGTCTCCATGACCTTCCCTGAGTAATAAAGGGCAGATTCAAACAGTTCCTAATCTGGGAAGGGAAGGGATGCAAAGACAAGGGACAGAGAGTCAGAAAACAATACTGGAGCCTTGGAACAGCATCGTAGTCTTGTCTCAAGGAATACACATAATATCTTTGAGCTCTTTAAGCTGTCAGCATTGTTCATACCAGAGAAAGACCATGTGTTGTTCTTGTTCAGTTGCTCAGTCATGTCCAACTCTTTGTGATCCCAGGGACTGCAACACTCCAGACTTCCTGACCACATGATGCTACATTAAAGAACCAGTGAAGCTCATCAGGAAGATTACCTGAGACAAACAAAGGTCCTAGTCAAAGCTATGTTTTTTCCAGTAGTCATATATAGATGTGAGAGTTGGAACATAAAGAAGGCTGAGCACTGAAGAATTGATGCTTTTGAACTGTGGTGTTGGAGAAGACTCTTGAGAGTCCCTTGAACTACAAGGAGATAAAACTAGTCAGTCCTAAAGGAAATCAGTCCTGAATAATCATTGGAAAGACTGATGCTGAAGCTCCAATATTTTGGCCACCTGATGTGAAGAGCGACTCTTTAGAAAAGCCCCTGATGCTGGGAAAGATTAAAGGTAAGAGAAGGGGATGACAGAGGATGAGATGGTTGGATGGCATCACCAACTCAATGAACATGAGTTTGAGCAAGGTCCAGGAGATGATAAAGAACAGGGAAGGCATGCTGTAGTCCATGGGGTCACAAAGAGTAGGATAGGACTGAGCAGCTGACTAACAGATTAGAACACACACTGTAATCTTATCAGCAATCCCACCCTTAAACTGTTGCTATAAAACTCCTCA
>NW_011488199.1:14186-14997 GCF_000754665.1 Bison bison bison
TTTTTTTTTTTGCTTCACCCCAAATTCTGTTTCCAAGATTCAATCAGGTGCTGCTGCACTGAGGCTGAGCTTTTGGCATCGGGGCTGCTGAAACAGTTCATATATGTGGTTTAGATACACAATTGTGCTCCAGGGACCCTGTTTCTGTGGGTAGCTGTGTAGCAGGATTTAGTTTATGATAGCCACTGAGTTATCTAAAAGTATAGCTTGAACTGACGCTGAAGCTACCTGATGCGATGAACTGACTCATTTGAAAAGACCCTGCTGAGAAAGATTGAAAGCATGAGGACAAAGGGACAACAGAGGATGAGATGGTTGAATGGCATCACTGACTCAATGGACATGAGTTTGGGTAAGCTCCCACAAACTCCCAAGGAGTTGGTGATGGACAGGGAGGGCTGGTGTGCTGCAGTCCATGGGGTCACAAAGAGTCGGACATAACTGAGCAACTGAAATGAACTGAATAGTTTGAACTTGAATTGACCTTTAGGGGATAGGCATTCTGTTCCCTTCAGATCAGATCAGATGAGACCAGTCGCTCAGTCGTGTCCAACTCTGCGACCCCATAGATCGCAGCACGCCAGGCCTCCCTGTCCAACACCAACTACCGGAGTTCACTCAGACTCATGTCCATCGAGTCAGTGATGCCATCCAGCCATCTCATCCTCTGTTGTCCCCTTCTCCTCCTGCCCCCAATCCCTCCCAGCATCAAAGTTTTTTCCAATGAGTCAACTCTTCACATGAGGTGGCCAAAGTACTGGAGTTTCAGCTTTAGCATCAGTCCTTCCAAAGAAATCCCAGGGCTGATCTC
>NW_011488199.1:15359-16161 GCF_000754665.1 Bison bison bison
TTTCTGGAACTCTCTTGCTTTTTCCATGATCCAGCAGATGTTGTCAATTTGACCTCTGGTTCCTCTGCCTTTTCTAAAACCAGCTTGAACATCAGGAAGTTCACGGTTCACATATTGCTGAAGCCTGGCTTGGAGAATTTTGAGCATTACTTTACTAGTGTGTGAGATGAGTGCAATTGTGCGGTAGTTTGAGCACTCTCTGGCTTTACCTTTCTTTGGGATTGGAATGAAAACTGACCTTTTCCAGTCCTGTGGCCACTGCTGAGTTTTCCAGATTTGCTGGCATATTGCTGGCATATTGAGCACTTTCACAGCATCATCTTTCAGGATTTGGAATAGCTCAACTGGAATTCCATCTCCTCCACTAGCTTTGTTCGTAGTGATGCTTTCTAAGGCCCACTTGACTTCACATTCCAGGAATGTGGAGGAATGGAGCCAGGAATGTCTGGCTCTAGGTGAGTGATCACACCATCGTGATTATTTGGGTCATGAAGATATTTTTTGTACAGTTCTTCTGTGTATTCTTGCCACCTCTTCTTAATATCTTCTGCTTCTGTTAGGTCCATACCATTTCTGTGCTTGATCAAGCCCATCTTTGCATGAAATGTTCCTTTGGTATCTCTGATTTTCTTAAAGAGATCTCTAGTTTTCCCATTCTGTTGTTTTCCTCTATTTCTTTGCATTGATTGATGAAGAAGGCTTTCTTATCTCTTCTTGCTATTCTTTGGAACTCTGTATTCAGATGTTTATATCTTTCCTTTTCTACTTTGCTTTTTGCTTCTCTTCTTTTCATAGCTATTTG
>NW_011488199.1:17671-18198 GCF_000754665.1 Bison bison bison
TTTCCTAGAATGTCGACATTCACTTTTGCCATCTCTTGTTTGACCACTTCCAATTTCCCTGATTCATGGACCTGACATTACAGTTTTCTATGCAAGATTGCTCTTTATAGCATTGGACCTTGCTTCTATCACCAGTCACATCCACAGCTGGGTATTGTTTTTGCTTTGGCTCCATCCCTTCATTCTTTTTGGAGTTATTTCTCCACTGATCTCCAGTAGCATACTGGGCACCTACTGACCTGGGGAGTTTCTCTTTCTATATCCAATCATTTTGCCTTTTCATACTGTTCATGGGGTTCTCAAGGCAAGAATACTGAAGTGGTTTGCCATTCCCTTCTCCAGTGGACCACATTCTTTCAGATCTCTCCACCATGACCTGCCCATCTTGGGTTGCCCCATGGGCATGGCTTAGTTTCATTGAGTTAGACAAGGCTGTGGTCCTAGTGTGATTAGATTGACTAGTTTTCTGTGAGTATGGTTTCAGTGTGTTTGCCCTCTGATGCCCTCTTGCAACATCTACCATCTTA
>NW_011488199.1:18298-18777 GCF_000754665.1 Bison bison bison
TTTCCTCTAAAGGTCTAGCCTATTAGGTCATAGTTAGGGATCCGGTTGCTGGACAACCCCCCATTCCCCAGGAAACCTCTAAAATGTTTTCTAGTTCCTGGAGCAGTGAGACTGCAAATGACAATCTGTCTGTCTTTAAAATACTGCTTTTATTAACTCACCAAAACCTCTGCTTTGCCAAATCCCATTGTCACTCTTCTGTCTTCATCTTACTCAGAAGCATGGACTCCAGCTTCACCTTTTAGAAACACACTCTTCACCTCTGTGACAGCACGTTCTCTTTCACCTCAGCCTCCTTGGATGAGTCTCTACCTGTGAATGTTGGCCTCAGGCCTCAGTCTTTGGCTTCTATCTCTTTATGTCTTTTGTTCTCTCTCACTTTTTTCTTTCTTAATTCTTATTTAACAAAAATTCTTAAATTAGTAGAAAAACTATCAGGATCTTATATAATCTGGGATTTATATATATAATAAAAGGTA
>NW_011488199.1:18877-19766 GCF_000754665.1 Bison bison bison
ACCCCTGACCTCAGACGCGGGGTAGCTCCTCTCGGCCGTTCCTGTGCCGTCACAGTCTGGTACTCTCCGCCGCTGCCCCTGACCTCGGACTTGGGGTAACTCCTCTTGGCCACTGCCCTTCGGGCATGGGGTCCTCCCAGCTTCTGCCCCTGACCTCGGACGTGGGGTAACTCCTCTCAGCCGTGCTTAGTGTGCCGGTCTTTGCAGCCACCTGTGCTTAGCGCACCGGTCGTCGCAGCCGCCTGTGTGTTCCCTTAGTACTTACTAAAGCCTGAACCTGGTGTGAGGTCCACATAGAGATTGTCTCACCAAACATTATAATTTGTGCCTCCTCCTTTAGGAAGATATAGTAGTTGCTACTGCCCAAAGGCCAAGAGAACATTCCTTCAGTTCAGTTTAGTCACTCAGTCATGTCCAACTGTTTGTGACCCCATGAGCTGCAGTACGCCAGGCCTCCCTGTCCAACACCAACTCCCGGAGCCCACTCAAACTCATGTCCATTGAGTCGGTGATGCCATCCAACCATCTCATCCTCTGTCTCCCCTTCTCCTTCTGCCCTCAATCTTACCCAGCATCAGGGTCTTTTTAAATGCGTCACCTCTTTGCATCAGGTGGCCAAAGTATTGGAGTTTCAGCTTCAACATCAGACCTTCCGATGAACACACAGGACTGATTTCCTTTAGGATGGACTGGCTGGATCTCCTTGCAATCCAAGGGACTCTCAAGGGTCTTCTCCAACACCACAGTTCAAAAGCATCAATTCTTCGGTGCTCAGCTTTCTTCACAGTCCAACTCTCACATCCATACATGACTACTGGAAAAACCATGGCCTTGACTAGATGGACTTTTGTCGGCAAAGTAATGTCTCTGCTTTTCAATATGCTGTCTA
>NW_011488199.1:20077-20903 GCF_000754665.1 Bison bison bison
GCATATCTGAGGTTACTGATATTTCTCCAGGCAATCTTGATTCCAGCTTGTGCTTCCTCCAGCCCAGTTTAATCTAATTGTTTTGAAAAATAAACAGTCTCTTCAGGGAGGAGTCCCAGTCTTTGAGCTAATACCCCAGGGGTGATTCCCCTTATTTCATGAATGTAAAGGTCAAGCTTGACATTCATACTTCCCTGGTGACTCAGATGGTAAAACGTCTGCCTGCAATGCGAGAGGCCCGGGTTTCATCCCTGGGTCGGGAAGATCCCCTGGAGAAGGCAATGGCAATCAACTCCAGTACTCTTGCCTGGACAATCCCATGAACAGAGGAGCCTGGTAAGCTACAGTCCTTGGGGTTGCAAAGAGTTAGACACGACCAATCAACTTCATTTTCCTTTCCTTTGCTTTTCAAAGGTCAAGGTTTACTTAAATCTGAGAGGCACAGGGCAGTGGCCTGAAGTAATTGCTTTTCCAATTCTTGAAAGGCCCTTTGCATTTTGAATTCTGTTCAAAAAGTCCATCGTTTTATCCTTTCAACTTTTCCTCTAAAGGTCTAGCCTATTAGGTCATAGTTAGGGATCCGGTTGCTGGACAACCCCCCATTCCCCAGGAAACCTCTAAAATGTTTTCTAGTTCCTGGAGCAGTGAGACTGCAAATGACAATCTGTCTCTCTTTAAAATACTGCTTTTATTAACTCACCAAAACCTCTGCTTTGCCAAATCCCATTGTCACTCTTCTGTCTTCATCTTACTCAGAAGCATGGACTCCAGCTTCACCTTTTAGAAACACACTCTTCACCTCTGTGACAGCACGTTCTCTTTCACC
>NW_011488199.1:21298-23720 GCF_000754665.1 Bison bison bison
AATGTTTAGGAACACTCTGGTGACTCATGGGCTTCCCTGGTGGCTCAGATGGTAAAGAACCTGCCTGCAGTTCAGGAGACCTGGGTTCAATCCCTGGGTTAGGAAGAACCCTTGGAGAAGGGAAAGGCTCACCATTCCAGTATTCTTACCTGGAGAATTCCTTGGACTGGGGGACTAAAAGAAATGCATATAGTCCATGGGGTCACAAAGAGTCAGACACAACTGATCAACTTTCATTTTCACTTTTAATATTCCAGTGGCTCAGAGGTAAAGCATTCGCCTGCAATGAAGGAGACCTGGGTTCAACCCCTGGGTCAGGAAGATCCCTTGGAAAAGGTAATGGCAACCCACTCCAGTATTCTTTCCTGGAGAACCCCATGGACAGAGGAGCCTGGTGGATCCATTGGGTTGAAAAGAGTCAGACATGACTGAGAAGCTAACACTTCACTTCATTAAGCCATTAGCAAACCAAAGTGTCTTCTGATAATATCCACTTCTTCAGCTATCATTCTTTGGATAATTTCAGTCTCACAGAAGACAACTGTGACCCAGAGGCTTCTAAGTTGCTAAAATTATATGCCCAAAGTCATCATTTTTATTCCTAGCAGAAATCCTCATATCTTTATTTTAAAGCCTGTTAAAACTTACTTTAGAAGACAGTTTAAATAAAATATTTTTAGAAAAGTGAAGAGATGAAAAATATATTAAAAATTGTCATGAAAATTTAAAAAGTTAAATCATATCTATTCAAAGTGTGTAAGTAAATCCATAAATCCCTACATCTATGTTTCATTAAGTCCTACACATATTGTACTACATGGCACAATACTACCTGTCAGTAATGATGCCAAACATTTGTCATTAGTAATTGCACACATAGTAAAAATTGTAAGCTCTGTAAGGGTAGGAAACATACATTTCATTTACATGCCATTTTCTACTTTTATTCCTGCAGCTTCTTTGAGAGTGCAGTTGAAAATAGACTATTTAAAAGGAATGAAGGTAAGTCTCTTATGCAAAATCAAAAAAGAATTTTAAAATTCTTTATGCTCGGGAAGAGTGCTTCAGCTTTTTTAACCCCTGAATGTATAATAGATCTAGAAGTATCTAAAATAGAGATTAAATATTAATAATATGCATTGCAAGTTAATTTTCAAATGTATTTCTTACCTTAAATTATATTTCTTTCAGTTAAATGAAAGTCACATTTAATAAACACAAAAAATATTTTTATCAATTAAAAATGGACCTGCTAATGGTGATTTGTAAGGGATGCAAAGGAGATTATAATGATAACTTTAGTAGTGTTCTATAAATTACTTATAGAAAGGCTAAGTCTGGCCTTCTAATTTTCCCGATTGAAATGGAGAAAGCTATATCTGTGTGAGGTGGCATGAAAGTCTGAAATTCTCTAAGGGATTAATGGATTATGAATCTTGGTCTATAACTTGAAAGAACTCTCCATTTTCTCTATTGTGTTATTTCACCATTTGGATATATAATTTTCACCAATATCTTACCAGTATTTCATTGATTTTTTTTCTTTTATTTAATTGAATGGGTCAATTACAGACATTTCTCATATATTCCCTGCCCTCACAATCCACAGCCTCCCCACCACCAAAGTCCCCACCAGATGATACACTGGCTGCAACAGATGAATCTACATTGACCCGTCATGTCACCCAAAGTCCATAGTTTATATTAGGGTTCACTCTTGGTATTTTGTGTTGGTTCTACAATTTTGGACAAATGTACAATGACATTTCTGTCATTATGGTGTTGGGGGAGTTTGTAATTTCCTTGGTTCTGTCTCGCTGCAGCAAAAATTTGAAGCAATGGATGGACTAGTGTTACAGCTGTTTTATTTGGCAAGCAAAGGAAAATACATCCTCAAAGCATGAAGCAGGCCAACCCAAAAGACGTGAAGAGGAGAGAGTAGAGCAGTGAAGGGCTCTATTTTGACTCTTCTTTTTATATGTTTTTTTTCTCCTCCTCCCCCTGAGCTTGCCCTGTGTAAATTGGGTGAGCCAGGAAGGCTGTTTGCTTCCACCTGAGGTTCTCACTCTGGTTCTCGGACCTTCCTTTGTTCTATTTATGTGGGCTTCTTTTTCCTTCCTTTGTCTTTTAGCCACCACTATTTTGGACTCTTTTTTCCTTTTCTAACTACCTAACATTCCCCGCTCAAGAGATGGGAGGCCCAATTCTTTGGGAATTGTGGTGTCAAGGACTCTCTGGCTAGTTCCTGCTGAACTGGGATGGTGAGAGGCATTGGGCCTCCCCATCTTGTTGGTCTCAAGCCTCAGAGTCTTTAAAGTGGTGTTGGAAAAAGTTGAATATGACTGAGTGACTGAACTGACTGACTAAACTGATCTTAGGGTGAGTGATATTTTCCATGGTCAGGTGTAGTTATATATATATA
>NW_011488199.1:23820-24953 GCF_000754665.1 Bison bison bison
CTGGCACTGCATGTTGTAGCTTGTTGACCTGGGCAGAGGCAAAACAGGTTAGACAATCGGTAATACATGGATCAATCATAAGCAGCATCAATATGCTGATAACAGGGATTAGTAGGGGCATTAGCCAACTCCAAATTCCCCCTCACCAGGACAAGGATCCCCCAAAGAGAGATTGTAGCCATTCTGAGGACTCTCCACCTCTTTCTTTGAGAAACCATACTCACAGAAAACTAGTCAATCTAATCACACTAGAACCACAGCCTTGTCTAACTCAATGAAACCAAGCCATGCCCTGTGGGGCCATCCATGGTGGAGAGGTCTGACAGAATGTGGTCCACTGGAGAAGGGAATGGCAAACCACTTCAGTATTCTTGCCTTGAGAACCCCATGAACAGTATGAAAAGGCAAAATGAAAAGATACTGAAAGAGGAACTCCCCAGGACAGAAGGTGCCCAATATGCTACTGGAGATCAGTGGAGAAATAACTCCAGAAAGAATGAAGGGATGGAGCCAAAACAAAAACAACATCGAGTTGTGGATGTGACTGGTGATAGAAGCAAGGTCCAATGCTATAAAGAGCAATATTGCATAGGAACCTGGAATGTTAGGTCGATGAATCAAGGCAAATTGGAAGTGGTCAAACAGGAGATGGCAAGGGTGAACTTCGACATTTTACGAATCAGCGAACTAAAATGGACTTGAATAGGTGAATTTAACTCAAATGACCATTATATCTACTACTGTGGCAGGAATCCCTTAGAAGAAATGGAGTAGCCATCATGGTCAACAAAAGAGTCTGGAATGCAGTACTTGGATGCAATCCCAAAAATGACAGAATGATCTCTGTTCATTTCCAAGGCAAACCATTCATATCACAGTAATCCAAGTCTATGTCCAAACAGTAACACTGAAGAAGCTGAAGTTGAACGGTTCTATGAAGACCTACAAGAACTTTTAGAACTAACCCCCCAAAAAGATGTCCTTTTCATTATAGGGGACTGGAAGGCAAAAGTAGGAAGTCAAGAAACACCTGGAGTAAAAGGCAAATTTGGCCTTGGAATACGGAATGAAGCAGGGCAAAGACTAATAGTTTTGCCAAGATAATGCACTGGTCATAGCAAACACCCTCTTCC
>NW_011488199.1:25381-32582 GCF_000754665.1 Bison bison bison
AAATGGTATGGACCTAACAGAAGCAGAAGATGTTAAGAAGAGGTGGCAAGAATACACAGAAGAACTGTATAGAAAAGATCTTCACAACACAGATAGTCACAATGGTGTGATCATTCACCTAGAATCAGATATCCTGGGATGTGAAGTCAAGTGGGCCTTAGAAAGCATCACTACGAACAAAGCTAGTGAAGGTGATGGAATTCCAGTTGAGCTATTTCAAATCCTGGAAGATGGTGCTGTGAAAGTGCTGCACTCAATATGCCAGCAAATTTGGAAAACTCAGCAGTGGCCACAGGACTGGAAAAGGTCAGTTTTCATTCCAATCCCAAAGAAAGGCAATGCCAAAGAATGCTCAAACTACCGCACAATTGCACTCATCTCACACGCTAGTAAAGTAAAGCTCAAAATTCCCCAAGCCAGGCTTCAGCAATATGTGAACTGTGAATTTGCAGATGTTCAAGCTGGTTTTAGGAAAGGCAGAGGAACCAGAGATCAAATTGCCAACATCCGCTGGATCACTGAAAAAGCAAGAGTTCCAGAAAAAATCTATTTCTGCTTTATTGACTATGCCAAAGCCTTTGGCTGTGTGGATCACAATAAACTGTGAAAAATTCTTAATGAGATAGGAATACCAGACCACATGACCTGCCTCTTGAGAAATCTGTGTGCAAGTCAGAAAGCAACAGTTAGAATTGGACATGGAACAACAGACTGGTTCCAAATAGGAAAAGGAGTACATCAAGGCTGTATATTGTCACCCTGCTCATTTAACTTCTATGCAGAGTACATCATGAGAAATGCTGGGCTGGAAGAAGCACAAGCTGGAATCAAGATTGCCTGGAGAAATAATAATAATCTCAGATACGCAGATGAAACCATCCTTATGGCAGAAAGTGAAGAGGAACTAAAAAGCCTCTTGGTAAAAGTGAAAGAGGAGAGTGAAAAAGTTGGCTTAAAGCTCAACATTCAGAAAACGAAGATCATGGCATCTGGTCCCATCACTTCATGGCAAATAGATGGGGAAACAGTGGAAACCATGTCAGACTTTATCTTTTGGGCTCCAAAATCACTGCAGATGGTGACTGCAGCCATGAAAATAAAAGACGCTTACTCCTTGCAAGAAAAGTTATGACCAACCTAGATAGCATATTAAAAAGCAGAGACATTACTTTGCCAGCAAGGATCCATATAGTCAAGGCTATAGTTTTTCCAGTGGTCATGTATGGATGCGAGAGTTGGAGAACCCATGTATACCTCTGGTGGATTCATTTTGATATATGGCAAAACCAATACAATATTGTAAAGTTAAAAAAATAAAATTAAAAATAGAAAGAAAGAAAGAAAGCTGAGCACAGAAGAATTGATGCTTTTGAACTGTGGTGTTGGAGAAGACTGTTGCGAGTCCCTTGGACTGCAAGGAGATCCAACCAGTCCATTCTAAAGGAGGTCAGCCCTGGGATTTCTTTGGAAGGAATGATGCTAAAGCTGAAACTCGAGTACTTTGGCCACCTCATGTGAAGAGTTGACTCATTGGAAAAGACTCTGATGCTGGGAGTCATTGGGGGCAGGCGGCAAAGGGGATGACAGAGGATGAGATGGCTGGATGGCATCACCGACTCGATGGAAGTGAGTTTAAGTGAATTCTGGGAGATGGTGATGGACAGGGAGGCCTGGCGTGCTGCGATTCATGGGGTCACAAAGAATTGGACACGACTGAGCGACTGAACTGAACTGAGGATCTGAATGTTTTTCTTGAAGAATGTGAGACTTTCTTTAACTTAGCTGGAGGTATTTACCCAGAAACAACAAGTCTCATTCAAGTTGGCTGAAGTCCCTCCTTGTTCAGGGGTCATGAGGTCTATCTCCTATCTATTTTTGAGTACAACCCCTGTCAAGCTGTGTTGGCTCTTTAGAGCTGTCCTGAGAAATCTTATACACAGAAACATAATTTTGAGGGTGTTCATTAGAGTCACACTCATTTTTAGTTCTGAATAGCTATCTGAGATCTCCCAGGTGTTCACAGGTGTATTGATTGTCCTCCCCTTTTTTCTTCAAAGGCATGACTCATGAGCAGTGAATCCAGGAGACATCTCCTGGTACCTTGACTGCTGTGGGGGGTAGAAAGTAGGGGTACAGGGTAGGGGCCCTTCCATGTGGGCTGGATTTGAGCCGTTGGAGACCCATCTTTCCAGACTTTAATTAGGATTTGAGTTCCTGGAGCATATACTGATTGCTCTTTAGAATCTTTTTGGTCCTGGTTGACACACCCACAAGTGTGTATCATGTTAGAATTGCTCAATGGTCATGGTATAAGATCAGAGGGTCTGAGCCTCTGGATCTAGGAAGAGGTCATTGAGATTAACAAAAGGCCTCACATATAGCATCTCATAACGTCTAAGACAAACCTGATCCTTAGGGGCAATACAGGCCTAGAGGAGAGATATTGGTAAAGCCTCCTTCCATCCCAGGGAGGTCTCCTGGATTATCTTTTATATTGCTGATTTTTAGAATTGGTAAGCTCTTTCTACTTTTCCTGAAGACTGAGTCCTCCAGGCACAATGGAGATTATAAGCAATGCCCAATGCTTCAGAGACCCCTTGGGAGACCCTAGAAGTAAATGATGTCTCATTGTCACTTTGTAATGACCTGAGCATACCAAATCTCAGAATGATTTCATGGAGCAGTTTTTTTTTTTTTTTTCTCAGTCCGGGTGGGAAAGCCTTCAATTCATCCTGTGAATGTATCTATCATGACTAATAGGTATTTATATCCTTGAGAAACTGGCATCTGGGTGAAGTCCATCTGCCAGTATTATCCTGGCAGATATTGGATGGGCTGGGCCAGCTGGGGTCTTCACGGTCCTTGAGGGTTGTTTAATTGGCAAGTGGGACAAGAGGAGACCACTTGCCTTATAGTCGTTTGAAGGCCTGTTCCTCTGAAGGACCTTTCTAGTAATCTTTGGAGGGCCGTTTCCACTAAATGAGTAGTGGCATGTAAGGAGTTAACCAACTTCCATTGGAGGCTCCCAGGCAGAAAAAGGAGTCTCTCCTTTTGGAAGCACCCATATGATCTTCTTGAAAGTCCTGACTCTGACCTTCAGTATATGAAGGAGTTTCTAGCAAATTAGTTTGCAGAACTAGGGTGGCAACCTCTGTTAGGTTATTGTTCTGTAATGCTGCTCTCTTAGCTGCCTGATCAGCTGCTTGGTTTCCTCTTGCCACTTCTGTGCTCCCTTTTTGGTGTCCTTTACAATGGAGACTGAAACCTCAGCAGGAAGATGGATTGCCTCCAAGAGCCTAAGGATTTGATCACCAAATTTGATTGGGGACCCTTGGGTGGTCAAGTGGCCTCTTTCTTTCCAAGTAGCAGCATGTGCATGTAGCGCCAGAAAGGCATACTTAGAGTCAGTGTAAACGGCTACTCTTTTTTATTTTCCCAGCTCTAAAGCTCGAGTCAGGGCTGTGATCCCAGCTAATTGGGCTGAAGTACCTGGTGTCAAAGGTTTAGCCTCTATGGTCTCGAAATTGGAGACTACTGTATGTCCAACTCTTCTTTTTCCATCTAAGACAAAGCTGCTTCCATCACTGTACCAGATTTCCTCAGGATTGGTCAGAGTATCTTTTGACAATCCCTCTCAGGGTTTTGTCCAGTGGTCCAAGGTTTCTAGGCAAGAGTGAAAGGGGAGAGAGCCCTCCGGGGTAAGCAGGGGGGTAGCTGGGTTAAGAACCTCACAAGGGGATATAGTAAGGCCTGGATTTTCTGTCAGCATTACTTGATATCTGAGAATCCTTTGATAAGACATCCATAAATGGCTTCTACCATTCAGGAGTTATTTTACTTGGTGGCTGATAAAGATAGTTAATTTGCCCCCAAGAGAGAGTTTTAAAGCATCTTCTATCAGGACTTCAATAGATGCAAGATTTTGAAGGCAGGGAGAGATCTCTTCCCAATAAGGGAGTAGGACACTCAGGGTCCACCAGAAACTGGTGGGAAAATATTTGCCGATCCCAGCAACAAAGAAGTGCTTGGGTGAATCTTTTTGTAATTGTTTTTCCTGTAGCACCCAAAATGGTACAGGTTTGGGAGGAGAAGGCTCTGGAGTAGGAGGTCAGGACAGAGTAGGTAGCCCCCGTGTCAACCAAGAAATTCTCAGACCTACCTGCCACATCCAGTAGCACCCTTGGCTCCAGCCCCATGATGGTTATCTGTGACAGGTGTGCTGGCTGGAGTGGACCACTTTAGTCCTGTTGAACCATCCTGAGGGAAGGCTTGGCGCTTGACCTTGAGGCTCTTGGGTCCCCAGGGCAGAGTGCTGCCCAATGTCCCAGTTGATGTCATTTGTAGAAAGCCATTTTAGGAGACTTGTCACGGTTTGGACGCTCTTTGGCCCAATGCCCCACCTGTCTACAGTTTAGGCATTTGCCTCATGCCTTGTCCTTTAAGGACTCGAGGTTTGCCATAGGGCTTCCCTGGAGGATGGCCAGCATCTGGGGATGCCTTTTCTCTTTCCTTTTCTCCCATTCCTGGGCCTTGGCCTTCCTCTCCTATTAGCTGTTATAAAAGATGTTAATGTCTGTCTGGACCATCTCACCTAAAGAGGTAGCAGGGTCCTGTTGCTGTAGCTGTTGTTAAGTTTATCCTGATGTATGATGTACATTGGGAGAGGAATTTGTCCTTTGAAATCACCTGTCCCTCATAAGAGTCTAAGTCCACATTGATAAACTTTTGGAGGGCCTCTTTCAGCCTTTCCAGAAAGGCAATGGGGTTCTCACTGGGCTCCTGAGTTATTGCTGAGACCCAGGCATAGCTGATTACTTTTCACTGGGCTGCTTTTAGTCCTGCCTTTACAGAGATCAGAAAAGGATCCCTTTTCCAGATGTGTTCAGGGTCATTATAATTCCAATTAAGGTCTGAGGAGGGGACCGAAATTTCCCCCACTGGGTATTTATTACTTGACATGTGGAGCCCTGTACCATACCTTTGGGTTCCTTTAAGACCCTAGCATACTCAGGATCAGATAAACTTTGATTAAATATGACCATAATGTTCTTCCATGTCAAGTCAAAGGCCAAGGTAATGCGTTATAATGTATCTATATATTTGCCTGGGTCATCTGTATCATTTCCCAGGTCTTGTTTGATCCATCTTAGTTCTAAGAGGAAGAAGGGCTTATGGACCCAGGTTAGTTCAAATTCTCCTCCAGTTTCAACTAAGGATACTGGAGTTGGCTTTTGTGGAGGGGTGCTCCTGCATATGGGGGCACGTTTGGGGGCACAAGGAAGGAGCACCAAGCAACTCGGGAGCCATGGGAGGTGAGCCTTCATGGGGGCTTCCTTCTCTTGGTTGTCTGTGCCTAACACCATTTGTTTAGTAGGCTCACTTTTAGGGCATACAAGAATCCTATACTTAAGACAGAGTTCCTTCATATCTTTTAGTCAGAAGAAAATTTGGGCCCAGGGGATCTCTGTCCACTTCCCTTGTCTTTTGCAAAATAAGTCTAGCTCTAGGATGGTATTGTTATTTAAACTCCCATCCTCAGGCCAGTGTTCCTTGTCCTCCAGAGGATACCGTGGCCACACAGTGGTGCAAAAGAATTTTAAGTGACATCTCCTTAGAGTTAGAGGATCCAACAGCTTCCAGTTATCAAGGATGCAGCTCAAGGGTGTCTGTTGGGAAGTGCATTGGTTATTTCCCATCTGAAAGACAGTGATGACAGGGAGGAGAAAACAAAAAAAAAAAAACTAATAGGCCTCCTTCTATTTTATGGGTGGACTTACCTTGGGGTGAGTCTTTCTGAAAATTTTTCTACCCAGTACTGTTGCAACCTGAGAGCCAGGCATCCCCAGGTCAAGGTGCAGATCCCCAGGCAAGCTGAGGCATGACAGTCTCCTGGAGATCGAATCCATGGACAGGTTGAGGCTGGTCAGCCTCCTGAGAATTGGGTCCCTGGGCATGTTGAAGCATGTTGACATCCTGGGGCCCCTGGATTAGCAGATCCCCAAGCAGGTTGAGGTGTGGCAATCTCCCAGGAGCCAGATCCCTAGGCAAGTCAAAGCAGGTCAACCTTCTGGGACCCCCGGACTGGAGTTGGGTGTCCACAAGGTCTCCAACATGACTAGTGCTAGGTAGGATTAAGGGGTTGTAATCTTAACTCATAGCTGGTTTGTCCACCATGGATGGGAAGAGATACCATGATGTAAAGTAATCCAAGCCTGTGCCATGAGACTGGGAACCTGGTGAAACAGCCATAAGTCTTATCCTCTTATTGCTCTGAGGGAATGTAAGTCACTGATTTCCTCCCATAGTCCTCAATAAGAGCAGCTTGACTGAGTGACTTCACTTTCACTTTTCACTTTGATGCATTGGAGAAGGAAATGGCAACCCATTCCAGTATTCTTGCCTGGAGAATCCCAGGGACGGGGGAGGCCTGGTGGGCTGCTGTCTATGGGGTCACACAGAGTCGGACACGACTGAAGTGATGCAGCAGCAGCAGCAGCAGGGTGCTTCCAATGGTAAACATTTCATTGTCATAGATACACTCTAGGTAATGCTGCTAAGTCGCTTCAGTCGTGTCCGACTCTGTGCGACCCCAGAGACGGCAGCCTACCAGGCTTCCCCGTCCCTGGGATTCTCCAGGCAAGAACACTGGAGTTGGTTGCCATTTCCTTCTCCAATGCATGGAAGTGAAAAGTGAAAGTGAAGTCACTCAGTCGTGTCCGACTCTAGTGACCCCATGGACTGCAGCCTGCCAGGCTCGTCTGCCCATGGGATTTTCCAGGCAAAAGTACTAGAGTGGGGTGCCATTGCCTTCTCCGGACTCGAGGTAATAGCAGCAGTAATGACAAAGGGGTGGGTTTTCTGGTCCTTTTAGGGGCATTAAGAGTATTTTAATAATAAGTGAGGTGGAGCAGTGTTGCCTACCAGGGGTCAGGGTCTTGGTTGTAGGAGTTAGTAAGTGGCTTAAGAATAAATTGATAAGAGGCAACAGACCAGATGTTCTATAAAAGTGGAGTGGAGATTTGATATGGGGGTATGTTTGTAACTTTAGGAGAAGGGTGGTCAGGGTTTAGGCCCAAAGGGCCTGCAGGACTAACTCCTAAAGTGGCAAACACTATCCCTAGAAGCCCAATTGCCCTTGAAGGGATGCCACCAACAGATGGACTTCTGGCAGGCATTGTGCATCTGTCGCCCACCCTAGAGG
>NW_011488200.1:0-374 GCF_000754665.1 Bison bison bison
AACACTCAGGCATTAAGTTGAATATTCTTTTATGTTACAAAGGTTTCATTCATTCAGTTCAGCTCAGTAGCTCAGTCACGTACAACTCTTTGCGACCCCATGAACTGCAGTACGCCAGGCCTCCCTGTCCTTCACCAAGTCCCGGAGTTTAACCAAACTCATATCCATCGAGTCGGTGATGCCATCCAGTGATCTCATCCTCCGTCATCCCCTTCTCCTCCTGCCCCCAATCCTTCCCAGCATCAAGGTGTTTTCCAATGAGTCAACTCTTTGCATGAGGTGGCAAAAGTATTGGAGTTTCAGCTTCAACATCAGTCCTTCCAATGAACACCCAGGACTGATCTCCTTTAGGATGGACTGGTTGGATCTTCTTT
>NW_011488200.1:4073-5527 GCF_000754665.1 Bison bison bison
GGCTACCCACTCCAGTATTCTGGCCTGGAGAATTCCATGGACTGTATAGTCCATGGGGTTGAAAAGAGTTGGACATGACTGACTTTCACTACTTCTACTCTGTTAGAAGAAGGAAATGGAAAAACTTCATTTTTATTGCTTTTCTCTCTTTAGAAGGCACAAATATTCAAAAGTGTATAATACACACATCGATTAAGGTCTCCTAAACAAAAAGAAAAAAAAAAAAAAAAGGTCTTCTAAACAACCATGACTCCACACCTTAGAGAGCACATTCTAAGAGGGAGCCTACCCTACCAAGAAGAAGGGCCACCAGCAAATTTGGTGCTCAACTCACACAAGAATAAATGATAAAATGGGGGAGGGGTGGAGAAACATAGTAATTAAATAAACCTCAAAACACTGTATTATTTTCTTTTATCAAAAATGAGGAATTATCTATTAAGAAACAAATTTAAACAAGTGGCTAAGAAATTAGCTTATATTGTCTTCAGAATTTCAGAATCTCCCTCCTACAGGGACATTTATTGTATTTGAAGACAGTTTATGATGAATACAAAACCTTCTGACATGGCATACACATGACTGAGAAAAATATGTATATATTTTATTTTGCATTAACGTTAAGCACATGGAAAGTGAAAGTTGCTCACTCATGCCTGACTCTTTGCAACCCCATGGACTGTAGCCTGCCAGGCTGCTCTGTCCATGGGGATTCTTCAGGCAAGAATACTGGAGTAGCCATTCCCTTTTGCATGGGATCTTCCCAACCCAGGGATCAAACCTGAGTTTCCTGTGGCTCCTGCATTGCAGAAGGATTCTTTATCATCTAAGCCACCAGGGAAACCCTTAAGAAGATGCAGGAGAATGTAAAAAACTTTGTAAAATGATGTAAAAATAAAAGTTTTATTATTTTACATCAGAATTGCTTTTATGTCATATAACAGCAAGGAGACCTGAAAAGGCTAAGAATAGAAAAATAAACATCACCATGTTCTCAACTTCTGCACTTTGCCTGACGCACCACTGGAACATACTGGTAAGTGTGATGGTGAGCGACAGCACGAGGCCAACATTCCCAGCATCCAAAGCTAAATGAGGAAGAAGAAGGATAAAGTCAGTCTACTTCTCAACCCCTCACACAGGTCCTTCTGTCACTCTATTAATAAGACTCCATTATTTTTATGATTTTTATTGGAGTATAGTTGATTTACAAAGTTGTGTTAGTTTCAGGTGTACAGTAAAGTGAATTAGCCAGACATATATGTAATCTGCTCTTTTAAAATTATTTTCCCACATAAGTCATTACAGAGTATTAAATAGAGTTCTCTGTGCTATACAGTAGGTCTGTTTTAGTTAGCTATTTTATTTATAGTAGTGAGAAGAGTGAGTGAAGTCACTCAGTCGTGTCCAACTCTTTGTGACCCCGTGGACTGTAGCCCACCAGGCTCCTCCAT
>NW_011488200.1:8523-10890 GCF_000754665.1 Bison bison bison
ATTATGGGAGTAGGTCTGATGAGGTCTTTACAACCTCCAGATATTCTTTGGATTATATAACTTCATTGTTAACACTAGCAAGCGGGTACTCTTTCTGCCCCCTTCTGATGCCTATGTCAGAAGCTTTCTCTATCTCCTTCATACTTTAATAAAACTTTATTACACAAAAGCTCTGAGTGATCAAGCCTCGTCTCTGGCCCTGGATTGAATTCTTCTCCTCTGGGGGCCAATAATCCCAGTGTAGTCACATGATTCAACAACAACCTTTCATTGCTACAGTTATGTAGACCTCAACCCATTCAAAGAAAGATAAAAAGATAAAAGATCTCCATGAAGACCTACTATAAACAAACAAACAAACAAACTACTTAAGCAAACTACAGATTCAATGCAACCCTTATCAAATTACCAATGGCATTTTTCACAGAAGTGGAACAAAAAAGTTTACATTTTGTATGGAAACACAAAATACCATGAATAGCCAATGTAATCTTGAGAAAAACAAAGAAGAAAAATGAAGCTAGGAGGAATCATGCTCCCTGTCTTCAGACTATACTACAAAGCTACAGTAACTGAAAGTGGCACCAAATGCTAAGTGGAACCAAAATCAGAAATACAGATCAACAGAACAGGACAGAAAGCCCAGAAATAAACCCATGCGCCTATGATCACCTATGACAAAGTAAGCAAGAACATACAATGGAGAAAAGACTGTTTCTTCAATAATTGGTGCTGGGAAAACTGGACAGCTACATGTAGAAGAATAAAATTAGAACTTTCCCTAACTCCATACACAAAAATAAACTCAAAATGGATTACAGACATAAATGTAAGACCAGACACTACAAAACTTTTAGATGAAAACACAGGGAGAACTCTCTCTGACATAAATTGCAGCACCTCCTGGAGTAATGAAAATAAAATAAAACATAAACAAATTGGACCCAATTAATCTTAAAAGCTTTTACAAAGCAAAGAAAACCATAAAAAATACCAAAGACAACCTGCAGAATGGGGGGATATATTTGCAAACAAAGTGACTTACAAGGGATGACTCTCCAAAATATACGAACAGCTCATGCAGTTCAATATCAAAAAATAAATAAATAAATAAGCCAAAAAATCCAAAAAATGGGCAGAAGATTAAAAGAGACGGTCTCCAAAGAAGAAACACAGATGGCCAAAAAAATGCATGAAAAGATGGTCAACGTCTCTAATTATTAGAAAAATGCATTTCAAAACTACAGTGAAAAAAAAAATGAAAAAAGAATCAAAAACTACAGTGAGGTTTCACCTCACACCAGTCAGAATGACCATCATCAAAACAATAAATACTGGAGAGGATGTGGAGAAAAGGGAACCCTCCAACACTATTGGTGGGAATGTAAATTGGTAGAGCCACTATGGAGAGAAATATGGAGGTTCCTTTAAAAACTAAAAAGAGAGCTACCATATGATCCAGCAGTCCCATTCCTGGGCATATATCTAGAGGAAACCATATTTCCAAAAGATACATCCACTCTTATGTTCACTGCAGCACTATTCACAATAGCCAGGACATGGAATCAACTTAAATGTCCATCAACAGAGCAATGGATAAGGAAGATGCACTATCATACATATAATGGAATATTCCCCAGCCATAACAAAGAGTGAAATAATACCATTTGCAGCAACATGGCTGGACCTAGAGATTTTCATACTGAGTGAACTAAGTCAGACAGAGAAAAACAGAATATGATATTGCTTATATATGAATATAACAAAAGGCTACAAATGAACTTATCTACAAAACAGAAGTACAGTAACAGATGTAGAAAATAAACATGGTTACCAGAGGATAAGAGAGGGGAGGGATAAATTGGAAGACTGTGATTGACACATACATACTACTATATATAAAATAATAAAATAGATAACTAATAAGAAACTACTGTAAAGTACAGAGAACTCAGTAATGACCTAAATGGGAAAGAACCTAAAAAAGAGTGGATATATGTAATATGTATAGCAGATTGACTTTTCTATACACTGGAAACTAAGACAACAGTGTAAATGAACTAAACACCAATAAAACTTAAAACAAAAATGAAAGAATGGCTTGGGTGAGCCAAAGCAGGGGCCCAAGTCACCACAGGTCTGCTGCAACAGGCACGTCACACCTGGTCTTTGCTCCTAAGGATTCTGAAAGTCAAAAACAGAAATTTTTCCTAAAGGACAATTCATTTGAAGTATTAATAAAAATACAAATTATTAAAAAAAATACATGCACCCTAATGTTCATGGGGTATGGAAAAAGAATCTTTAAAAAAGTGGATATATGTATAACAGATTCACTTGGCTATACACCTGAAGCTAACACATTGT
>NW_011488200.1:13624-13817 GCF_000754665.1 Bison bison bison
TACTTAAGGGCTGGGATAGAGTCAGTACATCCCCCACCCTGAACCAGAGCCAAACACAGAACAGCAGTAAGATAAGGGGAGCAGACAGTCTGCTGTCTCCCCCATCCTGGGCCTCCCCCTGAACCTACGCCAGGAGCTTCTGTGTGGGTCACTGATCACCTGGTACTGCACCGCCCCTGTGCCCACAGGACCT
>NW_011488200.1:14150-15694 GCF_000754665.1 Bison bison bison
CTTTTTCTTTCCCTTTAGTCCAGTATCTGAATGCCTGTCTGGTGACAGTTCAGTCAGTACTGATGTACATCTGGGCACTGTGCATTTGGAGGGGTTGAGGTACAAATAGGTAAAGACACAGAACCTCCTCCTGTGTTTAGTGTCCCCAGTTCTATAAGGAAAGAAAAAGCAGGCTTCCTTCTGTGAGACACTGGAGCTCAGAGAGGATGGGAAGCCCTGGACTGGGGGAGGATAGCCTGTGCTGGGGCCCAGGTCACCATCCACTCAGCCCTAGGATGAGATGGTGGGATCAACTCAATGGTCTTGAGTTTGAGCAAACTCTGGGAGATGGGGAAGGGCAGGGAAGCCTGGCATGCTGCATGTAGTCCATGGGGTCAAAGATTCACACACGACTGAGGGACTGAACACAACCACCACCACCACCTAGAGAGAACATAAACATTCTAATCAACTGGCCACCACATGTGGTTATCTGAGGTGTGCAGGATGGGGTACCTGGATGAAATGTATGGTCTAACTTCTTTCAGCCTACTGGGTGAAAAAAATCAAAATATTCCACAGTGATAGTGCTAAAGTTCTCAAACTCTCCAGATCAAATACTGAGAAAATCCTGTACTGCTTCTTGACAAAAGCCTCAGGAGAACCCTTCTCTCCACTTCCATATGAATGAGAAATAGCCCTTGCCCCAGGCAAAAATTCTGTCAAATATTCTTTCTGGAACAACTCCTCTCTCAACGTGCCAGAGAACTTTGCAACAAGACTGATGAATGACTCCATTTCAGGAGTGGCCTCAAACCATAAAATGTCTAAAGCCCTTTCTACACAGAAGACTGGATGGAGCTCATCACTTCCTCTTCTGCCTCCCCAGGTCCTACCATCCTACAGAGCTATACAGGTAGAACGTCACAGACACCTGGATGCTATTGCTCCCCCAAACACCTCACCAAACTCAACCTCACAGGAAGTTAGCTGCTTCTCTTGATGAGTGAAAATGTCTACAGATTTTATGAAACTGAAGATCACTATCCTTTTTGCAAATAAAGGTAAGTACCTCAAGTGTTTATTATTAGAAATAAAACATACAAATGCCACACACACAAAGAAAAAACACCTCCTTTGACTGGATGAACTGAGATTTTTTTCCACTTAGTAGATACAGAGAAGCATGAGACTCAACATATATCTGTTCTTGTCTTGGTTTCTAGAAGGTTAAGTTGGTTTTAATTTGCAATAATTATTCACAGTTGAGGTCTCTGATGCAAACATATTATCTCCTTACTTTTTGGCTATTGTTTTTATAACTTTTAAAAAATATATAACAATATATTTTCCTTATTTTTGTTTAATATTGATGAAATGTGTGCATTAATAAGAGAAAAAACTAATTATTTCATTATCTGTGATTACCTGCTTAATAGAATAATTAATCATAAAAGGTGTTTCACATTATTCTGTTTTTTTGCTGCACCTTGCAGGATCTGGTTTCCCAAACACGGACTAAAGTGGTGGCCCTCGGAGTGGAAGCACAGAATCTTAATCACAGG
>NW_011488200.1:19094-19893 GCF_000754665.1 Bison bison bison
TCCAACCTTCAATCTTTCCCAGCATCAGGGTCTTTTCCAATGAGTCAGCTATTCGCTTCAGATGGCCAAAGTATTGGAGTTTCAGCTTCAACATAAGTCCTGCCCATGAACACTCAGGACTGATCTCCTTTAGGATGGACTCGTTGGATTTCTTCGCAGTCCAACGGACTCTCAAGAGTCTTCTCCAACACCACAGTTCAAATCATCAATTCTTCAGCACTCAGCTTTTTTTTGAAGAAAAATTCTCTATTTTCCTTCTACAATAGTTCCAACATGAAGAAATATGTCCAAGAATAGTATTAATAGAGTGGATACTCCGTGTTAGGAAGTATGCCATGAATTAGACAGAAACGGTCCCTGTCCTTATGGTGCTCATATCCATCCTCCTTGGGCTAAAATCCAAAGTGCAGCTGACCCGCCGCCAGCTCCATTTGCCTTAAGGGCCAAACCTACTCTCAGGGGCCAGAACATTCAATCACCTAATGTTGTCAGTGAGAAATTCCACAGAACACTCTGCAGAGTTTCAGGGGTCTGGTTAATTGCAGTATGAATGGAAGACAGACTGCACTGCCCTCCCAACCTGAGAGCCCAGGTACTCACTTGTACATTCCAGGCGTTTCACATCTCGTGATGTCTCTAAGAAATACCACCGAAGAAAAAAGAAAATGATGCCAAGGGGAATCACAGGTATAGCAGTCCAAGGAATTGAAGCCACCATCACACCCAGCACACCAATCACAAGTAGAAATATCTGAAATAGCAAAAATACAGAGGCCTTCGTGTCAAGCATACTTTTCAA
>NW_011488201.1:0-265 GCF_000754665.1 Bison bison bison
AAGAAAGGCAATGCCAAAGAATGCTCAAACTACTGCACAATTGCACTTATCTCACACACTAGTAAAGTAATGCTCAAAATTCTCTAAGCCAGGCTTCAGCAATACATGAATCCTGAACTTCCAGATGTTCAAGCTGGTTTTAGAAAAGGCAGAGGAACCAGAGAGCATATTGCCAACCTCTGCTTGATCATCAATAAAGCAAGAGAGTTCCAGAAAAGCATCTATTCTGCTGTATTGACTATGCCAAAGCCTCTGACTGCATGGA
>NW_011488201.1:365-1724 GCF_000754665.1 Bison bison bison
GTTCCCCTTTCGGTATCCTATCATTTTGCCTTTTCATACTGTTCATGGGGTTCTCAAGGTAAGAATACTGAAGTGGTTTGCCATTCCCTTCTCTGGTGGACAGCATTTTGTCAGATCTCTCCACCATGACCCATCCATCTTGGGTGGCCCCACACAGCATGGCTTAGTTTCACTGAGTTAGACAAGGCTGTGGTCCATGTGATCAGATTGGCTAGTTGTCTGTGATTGTGGTCTCAGTCTATCTGCCCTCTGATCCCCTCTTTCAGCACCTACTGTTTTACTTGAGTTTCTTTTACCTTGGATGTGGGATGTCTCTTCATGACTGCTCCAGCAAATCACACTGAGGTAGGAAGTCAAGAAACATCTGGAGTAACAGGCAAATTTGGGCTTAGAGTACAGAATGAAGCAGGGCAAAGGCTAATATAGTTTTGCCAAGAGAACACACTCATCATAGCAAACACCCTCTTCCAACAACACAACAGAAAGCTCTACATATGGACATCACCAGATAGCCAACACCTGTCAGGAGCTGCGTTAGGCATTACTGACAAAATGGAGACACGGCCCCAACCCCCTCTCCTCATCTCGCAGGCATGGCCTTGGGGAAATGGAGTTAGGCCTTGTGATTCTGACTTATTCTTTCCTTTCTTAGGTTGAGTTGGCTGTAAAGAATGTTAAGGTGCTTGAGAGAAGCATGAGAAAGCACAAAGCCTTCAGGAGTTGTATCCAGAAAATAACCTATAAAGTAACCATTGACATTTGTTCAAAGATCATTACAAAGAATGTCCCAGGATGAGCGCGTAGGCCACAGCTTGAGGCCATGGGAAGGATTGTTTTCTGAGACCTGCTTGTGAGGGAAATATTTATGGCAAAAGAAGTTCACTGAGTTTAGGGTTTAGGAATAATTAAGAATAGCTAGAAGCCTTTTTAGGAGATAGTAACAAAAACAAGACCGGAAGCTGACTGTGGCTCAGATCACGAACTCCTTATTGCCAAATTCAGACTTAAATTGAAGAAAGTAGGCAAAACCACTAGACCATTCAGGTATGACCTAAATCAAATCCCTTATAATTATACAGTGGAAGTGAGAAATAGATTTAAGGGACTAGATCTGATAGATAGAGTGCCTGATAAACTATGGACTGAGGTTTGAGACATTGTACAGGAGACAGGGATCAAGGCCATCCCCATGGAAAAGAAGTGCAGAAAAGCAAAATGGCTGTCTGGGGAGGCCTTACAAAGCGCTGTGAAAAGAAGAGAAGTGAAAAGCAAAGGAAAAAGGAAAGATATAAGCATCTGAATGCAGAGTTCCAAAGAATAGCAACAAGAGATAAGAAAGCCTTCCTACAGAGATCAATG
>NW_011488201.1:3888-4426 GCF_000754665.1 Bison bison bison
ACATTTCCCCCGTTCCCTTGCCAGGGGAACCAAGAGACTTTATAGATGGTGCTCCCAGTCTAATATATGTGATAAGTAACAGAGAGGTAAGAATCCTGCAGTCATCTTCTTGCATTGTTTCAAAACAGTCAAGAGGCAGAAGGTAGTTGGGCCCCCTAGTTCAGTTCAGTTATTCAGTCCGACTCTTTGTGACCCTATGAACTGCAGCATGCCACACCTCCCTGTCCATCACCAATTCCTGGAGTTTACTCAGACTCATGTCCATCAAGCTGGTGATGCCAACGAACCATCTCATCCTCTGTTGTCCCTTTCTGCTCCTGCCTTCAGTCTTTCCCAACATTAGGGTCTTTTCCAATGAGTCAGTTCTTTGCATCAGGTGGCCAAAGTATTGAAACTTCAGTTTCAGCCTCGGTCCTTCCAATGAATATTCAGGGATGATTTCTTTTAGGATGAAGTTGTTGGATCTCTTTGCAGTCCAAGTAACTCTCAAGAATCTTCTCCAACACCGCAGTTCAAATGCATCAATTCTTCGCTGCTT
>NW_011488201.1:4526-6160 GCF_000754665.1 Bison bison bison
ATTCCCTGCACAGACCACTTGACCCTGAAGTCAAAAGCTCCCTTGAGCAACATGCACAGAAAATGCTCCTTGGAGGCCAAAGGAGAATCAAGACAAGGGATATTCTACCCAGACACTTTTGTGGTAGAATCCATCTTGGCTAAGAGATGCCTGAGCTTACATGGGAGGATCCTGAGATATAGCAAATGTGGACTGTGAATCAGGTAAATCATAATGGCTGGCCAAAGGAAAAACCAGAAGAAATGCCACTTTTAAATGATTTAACCTGCCATGCTGATGCAAATCAGGGACTCACCCTCTGAATCTGCCCCTATGCTGCCTTGTGCATGTACTATACTCTTTTTCCTCCTAATAAATACTTTACTTGCTTCTTTACATTCTGTCTTAATTGAAATTCTTTTCTGCAAAGTGAAAGGGCCAGAATCCTTGTCATTGACCACTGATATAGTGCTTAGGATCTGGTGCTTTCACTGCTATGACCCAATCTCAGTTTCTGGCTAGGAACCAAGCCCCACTCAAGCCTTTGCTGGCCAAGGCCACTAGAAATCAGTAATAAGTAGCCCAGTAACTAGGTCCATTTGTGCTTGGTTTATTGTACTGCAGCCTTCTTTCTGAAATTAAAATAAATTACAAGGACTAGCTGCAAAGGCAACTTGGTAAAGGAAAGTGCCAGGTGCAGGAAGAAATTAGCATAGAGTTAAAGAATAGTAGGTGTAGTAGCTCATACAGAGTTAGAAGGTGAAAGATGCAGGATGTAAATTATTGAGTGTAAATTATCTATTAGTTCTGAGAAAAGTAAACTTAGTTATAGATGTGTTGTTTAATTGCTAAGTTGTGTATAACTCTGCAGTCTCCTCCAGCATGCAAAGCCTCTTTTATTTTCTACCATCTTCTGGAGTTTGCTCAAATTCATGTCCTTTGAGTCAATGATGCTATCTAACTGTTTTATCCTCTGCCACCCTTTCTACCTTCTTTTTTTTTTTTAATATAAGCTTTAAAAATATTTTATATATTAAATTTTAAAATTTATTTTAATTGGAAGATAATTGCTTTTCAATGTTGTGTTGGTTTTTCCAATGTCCATATGAATCTGCCATGTTGATTGAATAAATCAGACAGCAGTTATACATGCATCCTCTCCTTCTTGAACCTCCCTCCCTCCTTTCACCTCCCCTCCCATCCCACTCTCTAGTTTGTCACAGAGCATCAGGTTTGAGCTCCCTGCATCATACAGCACATTCCCACTAGCTATCTGTTTTACACATGATACTGTATGTTTCAATATTTTTCTCTGCATTTATCTCACCCTCTGCTTCTCCTGTGTCCACAAATGTATTCTGTATGTCTGCATTTCCACTGCTGCCCTGCAGACAGGTTCATCAGTACTATCTTTTTAGATTTCACATATATGTGCTAATATACGATATTTGTTTTTCTCCTTCTGACTTCTCTCTGTATAATAGCCTCTAGATTTGTCCACCTTGTTAGAACTGAGTCAGATGTGTCCATTTTATATTATGTGCCATAACTTCATTATCCATTCATCTGTTGATGGACATCTAGGTTGCTTGCATGTCCTGGTTATTGTAAACAGTGCTGCAGTAAATATGTTCAGTACGTGTGTCTCTTTCAGT
>NW_011488201.1:6260-7381 GCF_000754665.1 Bison bison bison
AAACACATGAAAAGATGCTCTCCATTGTTTATTATGAGCAAAATGCAAATCAAAAGTGGGGTATCAAAATCCATCATCAAAAAATGTACAAACAATAAATGCTGGGGAGCATGTACAGAAAAGGAAACCCTCTTGCACTGATGTTGGGAATGCAAATTATACAGCCACTATGGAGAAATTAAAACTAAGAATATAACTACCTCTTCTTTTGGGCTTCCCAGGTGGGACTAGTGGTAAAGAACCTGCATGCCAATGCAGGAGACATCAGAGAGGTGGGTTCAATCTCTGAGTTGGGAATATCCTCTAGAGGAGGAAATGGCAACCTACTCTGGTGTCTTTGCCTGGAAAATCCCATGAACAGAGGAGGCTGGCAGGCCAGAGTCCACAGGGTTGCAGAGTTGGATATGACTGAAGTGACGTAACACTTCTCCTTTTGCCTTTAGTCTTTCCCAGCATCGGGATCTTTTTCAGTGATTTGACTCTTTGCATCTGCTGACAAAGCATGAGACTGTATTGGGAAGGGGTATAGGCAGAGAGAAGGAAGGTAAGAGAACCTAGGCAAAAGGCAAAAGAAGAAGGAGGTGACCAATGATGCAATGGTTGAATGCCATCACCAGCTCAGTGGGCGTGAAACTGAGCAAACTCTAGGAGAAAGTGGAGGACAGAGGAGCCTGGCATGCTGTAGTTCACAGGTCACTAAGAGTCGATCTGACTTAGTTACCAAACAACAACAAAAACAAATACTTTAAAAACTCTTTCCTTAAGGTCTGACTCCCAGAGAGCCTGAAACTGAGCTGGCTGAGATCTTCCTTTTTGGGACACTGGACTTGGCATACTCTCAATTATGGGGAGCTATGAAAAATAAAATAGGCTACTTGAACATCACAGATGTCTGCGAGCCAAACAAGAGTTAGTGCAAGTATAAACAATGAATTTTCAACTCCTGTACAAGGACATTCTGTCTAGACCAGGAGTGGTAATTGATTTATCTAATGCATAAAAACTAACACAGAGTTAAGAAAAAAAATGAAGGTACAGAAAAATATGTTCCAAACCAAGTGAGGCAAAAAAATCCTTAATGAAACAGAGATAAGAAATTTACCTGACAGAGACTTTGGGAA
>NW_011488201.1:8507-10015 GCF_000754665.1 Bison bison bison
CGGTTATGAGAGTTGGACTGTGAAGAAAGCTGAGCGCCGAAGAATTGATGCTTTTGAACTGTGGTGTTGGAGAAGACTCTTGAGAGTCCCTTGGACTGCAAGGAGATCCAACCAGTACCCCAATACAAAATAAAAAGTTTAAAATTTGAAAAAAAGAAAAGCTATAATAAAAAAAGCACTTCAAAATAATGATTAGAGATGTTCAGTGAACTTAGGAGAAAAGTGGGAAAACACAATGAGAACTGTAGTGGAAAGACAAAAAATACAAGAAAGGAAAGTACTAATAGAGTTTCCCTGGTAGCTCAGTGATAAAGAGTCTATCTTACGCAGGAGACACAGAATCTATCCCTGGTCCAAGAAGAGTCAACATACCTCAGGGAGCAACTAAACAAGTGTACCGCAGCTATCAAGCCAGTGCACCCAGAGCCCATCTTGGCAACAGGAGAAGCCCAGTGGTGTTAGGAAAAAGAATTATAAAGTGCCTTTACTTTCACCTTTTACAAAAGTCTCCTAGAGTCCTGTGAGTGTGCTTTATGAAAAACATGTTTATTTCAGCTTTGCGTATAGTTATCAAAAGTGCCTTGTTTTGTTTTATAGTATAAAGTTACTCATTTTATTTTTTATTTCTACCGTTTTACATATTGCTGTTAATAAGCATTGCAATCTATTCTAGCATTTTGAAATCCGAGTTGGTATACTGAGCTGCCTATACTTTCTAAAAACTGAAGGAAACTTATTAGGGAATTAGAATAACAATCTGCATTTTTACCCTTCTCTATCTAAAATTTTATCAGCATATTAAGATACGGTTGTTTAAAATTCTACTTACATAGATAAACAGATACAATGGCTGTTAGTCTTTGACCTAAAAAGGAGACTGCCTTTTACCAGAGTACCAAAACTTTTTTAAAGTTTTCATCAAAATGGACAGGTATGCTTTATCACAGAATATTTTCCACAAATTGTATTAGAAATATGGTTGCTGTCCTAGGAAACCAAAAGAGTATAATAAAATGGCCTACTTGTTCATTTCAAAATGCTTAAAATGGCTTAAAGAGAACAATCATTTAAATTAATATCATTTTTAGTCTAAATGATAATAGATGATAAAACTAAAACATGATAATAAAAAGAAGCCCACACACCACAACTTGAGAGTAACCCCCACCCACTGCAGCTAGAGAAACTCTACACACAGCAATGAATACCCAGCATAGTCAAAAATAAATAAATAAAAATTTATATAAAAAACAGAAATCACTGAGTTGAAGAATATAAGAATTGAACTAAAAAATACACTTGACAGATTCAAAGCAGATAAGTGGAAGAAATAATCAATACCTCGAAGACAGTATTATAGGAAAAAAGAATGTGAAGAGTGAGCTAGCTTATGGGACTTACGGCACAATATCAATCAAGTATCAGATCAGATCGGATCAGATCAGTCGCTCAGTCATGTCCGACTTTTTGCGACCCCATGAATCGCACCATGCCAGGCCATCACCAAC
>NW_011488201.1:10115-12789 GCF_000754665.1 Bison bison bison
AGTCACCATCTGTAGTGATTTTGGAGCCCAGAAAAATAAAGTCTGACACTGTTTCCACTGTTTCCCCATCTATTTCCCATGAAGTGGTGGGACCGGATGCCATGATCTTCGTTTTGTGAATGTTGACCTTTAAGCCAACTTTTTCACTCTCCACTTTCAATCAAGCATACCAATATTCCAATCATAGGAGTCTCATACTAGAAGAAAAGAATGGAACAGAAAGATTATTTGATGAAATAATGGCTAAAAACCTGGGGAAGAAGAAAATCACCCAGACTCAGGAGGCCCAGAGTTTCAAATGAAGTGAAAAAGTGAAGTGGCTCAGTCGTGTCTGACTCTGCAACACCATGGACTGTAGCCTACCACGCTTCTCTGTCCATGGGGTTTTCCAGGCGAGACTAATGGAACGGGTTGCTGAGGTATATCCTTTTAATTTTTATTTCTTCAGTAACTTGTTTTTATTTAGAAACATATTGTTTAAGCTCCATATGTTTGAGTTTTTTACAGTTTTTCCCCCGTAATTGATATGTACTCTCATAGCATTCTGGTCAAAAAAGGTGCTTGATATGATTTCAATTTTTTAAAATTTACTGAGACTTAATTTGTAACCCAAGATGTGGTCTGTTGTGTACAATGTTCCACATTCATGATACATGATTCCAAGTATCATGCATACTTGGGAAGAAAGTGTATTCTTTTGCATTTGGACAGATTGTCCTGAAAATATCAGTTAGTTTCATTGGCCTAATGTGTCACTTTACACATTAAAACTTTTTTTTTTTGGCTGTGCTTGGTCTTTGTTGTGATTGGTTTTCTGTAGTTTTGGCAAGTAGGGACTACTTTCTAGTTTCATTGTAGTGGCTTCTCTTGTTGTGGAGCATAGGCTCTAGGTATGTCAGCTTCTGTGGTTGTGATTTCTGGACCCTAGATCATAGGGTGAGTTGTTGTGGTGCATGGGCTTAGTTGCCCCCCAGTCATATGGAATCTTGGGTTACCTGCATTGCAGACAGAATCTTAACTACTGGATCAGTAGGGAAGATGACTAGTCCATTTTTTGATGTTTGTGTGTGTATGTGTGTGTGTTAGTTGCACAGTCGTGTCCAGCTCTTTGTGACCCCATGGATGGTATCCCACCAGGCTCCTCTGTTCATGGGATTCTCCAGGCAAGAATACTGGAGCAGGCAGCCATTCCTTGTTCCAGTGGATTTTCTTGACCCTGTGATCAAGCCTCAGTCTCCTGCATTGCAGACAGATTATTTACCATCTGAACCACCACAGAAGTTTTGTAGTGTTTTTGTTTTCCTTTTTTTAATGTTTGCCTGCTGACAATTTATAGATTTATAGATTTATCTGTCCTTTGTGTCTCTTCTGGATATATTGAAGCAATATCCTTTGATATCAGCAAATCCCTATCATGCAAATCCCATCAGCCTCATTCCCTAAACATAGTAAAACCCCAACCAGTGTCCTTTCCTTGGGTCCTAGACATATTTTTAAACCAATTTCAGAAGGCTGTACCCCCAAAGTTTCATTATGCAAGTGTAAATCTTTTTATACCCTCTAGGTACTTCTGTGGTAACATCAGTCTCAAATTGTACTGCATTTTGAAGTCCTGCCTCTTTCAGTGTGACAAACCTTTTAGAAAGCTAATAAATGCTCTGGTGATAACAGTTTTGAAGGATGCTTCACTTTAATATCCATGAGACTTGGAAAACAAGAGAAAATACAAAGATTTTGTTGCCTGCTGTGATGTGAGTAGGCAAAAAAATATTTTTGAATAAGAAGTGGTCCATGAGTGTCTCATCTCTTCATCTGAGATTCATGCAACAGTACTAAGCAAATTTCATGGGTTGTCAAAAGCATAAAATTTCAGTCTTGAGAGTTTTTGATAATTATGATTGAACAAGGTTTCTGCTCTCATGGAGATTACACTGTAGTACTGGTGGAACCACTGGTGTAGGTGGTACAGGTGTACACTGTAGGTGGTAAAGGTAATGTACATATATAAATGGTGAAGAAATAAATCATTCAGGCAACTGCGGTTATGAAAAGGGATTGTGACTATGGGGCACTTTAGATTTTATTGTTAGAAATAAATCTCTTGAAACAGTGATGAATGAACACATAATTCAGTTATAATAAGGATACTACCACCAATGGAAATATTGGTGGAAATACATCCAGTATTGAGAGAATACTCAAATCAAAAGCCCTGAAATAGGAACTTGTGATCTTTGAGAAACTTAATGGAAGCAAACAAAGCTTGCTATAACTTCAGTCTGGTAACATGATCTTTTTTTTTTTTTTGGTAACATGATCTTAAATGAGATAATAGATCGTATGAGACATTGTAGGCCTCATTTGTGAGTTTGGATTTTATTATGGTGACAATAGAAATTTCCTGGAGAGTGCAGCTGTTCATGAGTATAACATTATCTGATTTACATTTTAAAAGTTAACAGAGTTTGCTTCATGAAAGAAAAGTACATAAAGTACTTTGAAAAACAAATAAACCTGTAATGGACTTTTATGTAGATGCAAATTTAGGTGAAGTTTTAGAATTTAAGAGGACAGACACAGCTCAGATATGAAGTTTACAATATAGTTTATGGAACAGAGTGGGAACAGGACAGAAAATAACTCTGAAGTATTACAAGCTTCGTGCATGTTGCTT
>NW_011488201.1:13667-14624 GCF_000754665.1 Bison bison bison
TCAACATGTGACATCATTTGGTTCCTTTGACATACAAAAAATGGCAAGTTTATATTTGAATAAACACAATTACTTTGATAAATTTTTGGCACTTTTTATTAAAGATAAACATAAAAATACTCAAAAAATCCCACTTGTACATCCTCCAAAAGACAGGGCTTAAAACTTACTCATTCATAGCAATTTTATCTATAACAGTTCCAACCTGGAGATGACTCACATGTATTGTTAACACTAATAAGAGACAGTTGTGTAAAGTTGTATGACTGCAACACAAATTAAGCTCTTAGACACAATGTTGAGCAAAAAAGTAAAAAATAAGTTTACATTTTGTATGATTATTTATATAAAGCTCTGAATCAGGTAAAACAATTAGGTCAATAGAAGTCAGAATAGTTACTTTAGAGGATGGAGGGTGGACAATGAGGTGAAAAGTTTGTTTTTGAAGTACTGTCAGTATTTGTTGGGACAGATGATCTACCATCCGATTGCACTGTATGCCAAAAATGCATCTATATCGTTTACCTATGTCCATGACCTAAGTAATTTCTGTTAGGAATCTCCAAATCACAAGTGTTAACAATCACCATAATTGGCACACCTGCAATTGTACATGGATGGACGTTTGCAGACAGATCCAGAAGAGGAACGAATAATACTAACTGAATTCAGTACTACATTTAAAAATATTCTATATCAAAACTAAGTGGGAGTTATCCCATGAAAACTTTTTTTTAACGTAACAAAAATCGATTAACAAAATATATGCTATTAATAAAGGGCACAGTTCACACGGTCACCTTAATATTTTCTCAAGAGATAACCAACAGGCTTTCATATTAGTCTCTCAGAGGTATTTCACTCAGGGGATCCTGCCAAATCGACAATTCTTTCTGACTCTGTGACACTGACTCTATAGTGGGCTGAGTTTAGCAGAGCTAGGAGGTCGAAACAAGT
>NW_011488201.1:15799-16527 GCF_000754665.1 Bison bison bison
CTTTTTTTTTTTTGGCTTGCCGGATCCGCCATATTGAAGAGGGCCGGGGCAGGCGATTTCTGGAGCTCCAGCGTCCCGGTGTCCCGCCCTTAAGGGGTTTTGTGGAGCCCAGCCCATTAGCGTCACTCAGCTCCCAGGCCTTTCAGGATCTTGTACTTGCTTGTGTTGCCCTCTCCTTTACGGGAGACTGCCGCCTTAGCGGCTCATTTTAGTGTTGGAGTTGGCAGCTAGGACCGAGTCGGAGTGAAGAGACTAGGCCCTAAAAGGTGAAACCGCAGCTGCGGGAGCATTAAGCGGACGTTAAACAGGAGAAACGGTTCACCTGGAGCCCATCTAAGGATAGAGAAACGCCACCGCGAGGAAAAAAGAGGTAAGAGGGCCGCAACGTGTGGAGTAGGGAGCAGGGCATTTTTCCTCAGGCTACAGGCCGGAGCTCGGCCGTGGCAGTTTTTTTCCGGTAGTAGGGGTTGAGCTTTCTATTTCCTTTCGCTTTCGCGTAGTTTGTTTTTGAGGTAAAAGGCTCTACATTAAACAGTGAGTAGCCACCCCTCCGCACCTCCTCGGGGATTCAGCGGCTGGGGCTTGTTAAGTGTATCTTCGTTCTCTTGTTGGGGTGGGGGCCGTTAGGCCCTCTTTTGTCCACCACCACCCGGGTGGAGTGTCTCTAACCACGCTAATGGGTGCGTTTCCGGCGCTCGAGAAAAGTGCCTGTGTTTTGAACTCTGAGG
>NW_011488201.1:16627-17062 GCF_000754665.1 Bison bison bison
ACTCTGAGGGAAAATGGCTGTTGGCTCTGTCTCCACCCCCCGCCTCTTTTTTTTCCTCCGGTAAGCTTTTTTGTGTGTGTGTGCCGGTAGGCTACCGCCCCACCTTCGTGAATTGTGGCACAATCCTCAGAGGAGATTGGTCTCCTCGTTGCACTTAACGGCAAACGCCATCGAGACAGAGCGATTTGATGTGGAGTTGGGCTACAGCTCCGCGTGTCTGTCAGATTTTGACGTTTGTGCACTTCCCGAATATTACACCAAAGTGATATGGCTGAGGGATGATGGAAGGTGTGGTGATGAAGATAATCTATTCCACATTTGCTTTTACCTTTTTCTTTCTTTGCTACAAAAATATTAGCGTCACTCAGTTTCTTGGGTAGTAAAATTTCATTTTTGTTATATGATCCATTACGTTTCAAATATGTATTTTTTCGT
>NW_011488201.1:17162-17791 GCF_000754665.1 Bison bison bison
ATCAGTCCTTCCAATGAACACCCAGGACTGATCTGCTTTAGGATGGACTGGTTGGATCTCCTTGCAGTCCAAGGAGCTCACAGGGGTCTTCTCCAACATCACAGTTCAAAAGCATCAATTCTTCGGCGCTCAGCTTTCTTTATAGCCCAACTCTTACATCCATACATGACCACTGGAAAAACCATAGCCTTAACTAGACACACGTTTGTTGACAAAGTGATGTCTCTGCTTTTTAATATGTTGTATACGTTGGACATAACTTTTCTTCCAAGGAGCAAGAGTCTTTCAATTTCATCGGGGAGGGGAACGCGCCAAAAGTAAGGTCCCGAGGATTGATCAGGTATTAGACAGGATAAGGCGGAGAAGGCAATGGCAATCCACTCCAGTACTCCAGTACTCTTGGAAAGTCCCACGGACGGAGGAGCCTGGTGGGCTGCAGTCCATGGGGTCGCGAAGAGTCGGGCACGACTGAGCGACTTCTCTTTCCCTTTTCACTTTAATGCATTGGAGAAGGAAATGGCAACCCACTCCAGTGTTCTTGCCTGGAGAATCCGAGGTACGGGGGAGCCTGGTGGGCTGCCGTCTTTGGGGTCGCACAGAGTGGGACACATCTAAAGTGACTTAGCATA
>NW_011488202.1:0-324 GCF_000754665.1 Bison bison bison
TATGAACTATGAGGAAAACTATAATCTCTGCTTTAGAATTCAATTTCTCACTGATTTAGTCTACTTTTCTGCCTTCAAATATGCACTAAAAGCAATATATGGGGGCTACATTTCACTGTTTGTATCATATTTCGTATTAATTTACATTAACTGAATAATAGCATTGAAATTAAAATGGAGTTACTATGAATGTCACACATTTTCTGCTATATTTCTGGCTGGTTTTGTAATTGAAGAAATCATTTGAAGATAAATTTAATCTCTTCATGTTATTTTTTTTTTCCACTTGGCTTTTCAGTTTCTGCTCATACTCTTTCAGTAAAT
>NW_011488202.1:3293-4456 GCF_000754665.1 Bison bison bison
GCAGGTGAGCTCTCTAGTTGTAGCTCACTGGCTCAGTCGCCCCAGGGCATGTGGGATCTTAGTTCCCTGACCAGGGATCAAACCTGTGTCTCCTGCATTGGAAAGTATATTCTTAACCCCTGGACCACCAGGGAAGTTTCCCAACCTTATGCTTTAAATCAATCTTTACCCAAGTATGATTTTACAACATCCTGCATCGATCATGTGAAAAATAGTGTTTCACTGAGCTGTGTAGATCTTCCAAATGGTGACTTATTTCATTACATAATATTTTACAAACCACATGAGTTAACATCACTGCTGATCTTGAGAGTAACAGGCAGGAAGGCTAGGATCCCCAAGCAAGGGAATAGACTGCAAGTGTCAGACGTTTTTTTCCTCTCTCTTAAGAGGCAGGAGAAAACAAACTGCAAGCGTCAGATGGTTTCTTGCCCTTCTCTATGCAAAATTGAAAGGAGGTTTCTTTTAAAATTCTGTGTTGCCAGGATCACACCTGGTTCCACCTGAACTTAATTTTTTCAAACCTTGAGCCAACCAATGAGTTTTTCTTGTGGAAATGTTTTTCTTAAGCTATGTTAATGAACTACGGATTTACCTTAGAATCTGCCTTTCTTCAAATCAGTTCTGCTTAAGGGTCAGAACCGATAATGGCTCAACAAACCAGTATGTTTTACCCATTTCTCTTAAGCTGTGTTAGTGAAACTATGTATTTGCTTGGAAATCGCCTTTCTTCAAGGTTCATGTCAATTGTTTTACGGCCCGGGATAACTCACCTTGTGCCAAAGCTATCTCAAAATGCATGTTGTGGGTGAGGAGCCTGGTGCAACTCCCTGACTTTTGAGACATTTCCTTTCTCTAATTAGCAGCTTGCTAATAGGTATGTAACTTCTTGCTATAAACTAGCAAGGGGGTACTCTTTCTGCCCCCTTCTAATGTCTGTGTCTGAAGCTTTCTCTCTTTTATACTTTAATAAAACTTTATTACACAAAAGCTCTGAGTGATCAAGCCTCTTCACTGGCCTAGGATCAAATTCCTCTCCAATGGTCAAAGATGGAAACATGTGAACAACAAAGTAAAAATAATACAGTACTGAATTATAACACCAAATGTAAGATAAATATTTATGTGTCCTTAACGGTATGAATAAATAACTGAATAAATAA
>NW_011488202.1:6799-8760 GCF_000754665.1 Bison bison bison
TACAAAAGCATCAAAAATGTAAGATGAATAGGCATACATTTAATGGAAAATGTGTAGTTTTCCCACATTGAATATTCAAAACATTGAAGACCTAAAAAAATTGAAGGATATAGCATGTTCACTATATGTTCACTTGGAAAACTCCATATTTTTAAGATTTTAATTCTCTACAAATTGATCTCTACTTTCAATGGAATTCTGATTGAAATTTCAGCTGACTTTTTTTTGGTAGATATTGATAGGGTATTTCTAAAATTTATATAGAAATGCATCTTGGCTAGGATTGCCAAAATAATCTTGAAAGAAGATTAAAGTAGAAGAACTTACACTATCTGATTTTAATGTCTAAAATAATGCTGCAATAATTAAGACAGTGTAGTAGATACATAAGAATAGATCAGTGGAACAAAATGGAGTCAAGAAATAGACTAACTCACAAATCAGCAAATGATTTTTGACAAAGATGCTGAAACAACTATTAAAACAAGCTTTGATTCACCTCTTACACCATATACAAAAATAATTCCAAATGAATCATAAACTTAAATATAAAAAGTAAAATTAAAAAATTAAACTTAATTAAAAAATTAAAACTCTAAGAAGAAACTATAACAGATCATCTTTGTGAACTGGAAGGTAAGCAACAATTTCTTGACTCCAATACATAAAGCACTAACAATAAAAGAAAAAAATGCTATCTATATTTTGTAAAATTAAAAAACGTCAAGACATCAAAAGACATCATTAAGAAAGACAAGAAAAAACAAACCACTATACTGGAAAATATATGTGCAAAATATATGACTGACAAATGGCTCACATCCAGACATTTAAAGAGCTCTTACAAGCCAATAATAAAAATAACCCGATAAAAGAGGCACTTAATACTTAGACATTTCACAGAAGGGTATCCACCAATGGCTAATAATGATGCTCAACAACATTAGTCATTAGATTAAAATTGTAATGATATACTACTACACACACTGAAATAAATAAAATTAAAAAGTGTTTAGTGACCACAGTTTGAATGCTGTGGTGTTTAGTTGTTTAATGTGTTCATATTTTCTAGGCTTTTTCTATGATCAGAACTATGAATGAAATATATATTGGAGGCTGAATGAAACACAGTGGTATAATATAACTACCTAAGAGTTTTTAATTCCATATATCATTGTAGAAATTAATAACCATTGTTTTTAAAATTCAGAAGATGTTTTCCCCCAGCTATGAACAACAACAACAGCAACTGTTAGAGGGGATTTGATATTGTCCTGACACTGCTTATTCTTTTATTGGATTTCCCATCAATTATTTCATTTCATCTTTGTAACTACCCTTACAGGTATGTATGGCAGGTATTATTTTCCCCATGTGAGAGATGAGAATGTTCAGGGGTGTGAAATAACATATCCAAGATCACTTACATATCTAGTAAAAAATACTCTCCATTTGTAGCCCAGTGCTCTTTCCATGACACCAGAAACAGTATAGTAACAATAAAACAAGGGCTATTCAAGCCCTCCGGTGAAATGTTGAAGTACACTCACCACAAGAAACGCTTGTGTTCATTCTAAACTCAGCAATTCATGACAAGGTCTGGGGATAGAGTAGAGAAGAGAGGACTGATAACAATCAGGTAGACCAGCAAGATACTGTAGTATCTACAGTAGTTAACAATTTACTCTAAAACTTAATGACTTAAAACAACAAGCATTATTTCATATGGTTTCTGAGAGTCAGGAATCCAGGAAAGACTTACAAGGATAGTTCTTGTTCAGAATCTTTTATGAGATTGCAATCAAGTTGTCAACCAGGGACTGAGACCCACTCCGGTATTCTTGCCTGGAGAATTCCATGGACAGAGAAGCCTGACAGGTTACAGTCCATGGGGTCTGCAAAGAGTCAGACACAGCTGAGCCACCAACACTTTCACTTTCATTAATACTTAGGGGCATAGT
>NW_011488202.1:12334-12892 GCF_000754665.1 Bison bison bison
GAGGTGAGGCAACTTCTGGGGCTAAAGACCAGAGGAAGTATTGGGCAGAGTGGCCACAAAGTATGCTGTGCAGATTTGAGCAGATCAGACTGCCAAGGGAGTTCAAGGAGGTTGCATCCAGCCCACTCTCCACTTTCAGAGCTATGCGACTGATGCAGATGCATCCACCCAGAGAGACAAGTGCCATTCTTTTGTGATTTGTTTGAGGTCTCAAACTGCCTCCCAAGCCCTGTGCCCATTGAGCAACATATAAAGGAAGGGCCACTTTTTTCTAATTTTCACAAAGGCACTTTGTAGAGTAGTGTGTGTCCTGGTGTGGAGACAGTAAAGTGGTGGGACTCAGGGCAGCCAGAAAAGCCACTTCACAGAGGTATACAATCACCCGTACAATTGCGCAAGGAGGACTTGAAGGTTAATAAAACTCAAGACATCCGCAAAGACTTGGTTCGATCCCTGGGTTGGGAAGATCCCCTGGAGGAGGGCATGGCAACCCACTCCAGTATTCTTGCCTGGAGAATTCTATGGACAGAGGAGCCTGGCAGGTTACAGTCCATGGGG
>NW_011488203.1:0-580 GCF_000754665.1 Bison bison bison
AGGGTTTGGGTGTGTTGACTGAAAAAAAAAAAAAAAAAAGGACCACATGAGAGTTGTGATGTAAGTTTTACTTGGTGCAAAATGAAAACAATAGCCAGGAGATAGCATTTCAGATAGCTCTAAGAAACTGCTTCAAAGAGGTAAAGGGGAGGTGAGTATATATGTAACTTTAGTAAAGTGGGGAGTACATGTACCCAGTTGTGGATGAGACTGGTGATGGAAGTAAAGTCCAATGCTGCAAAGAGTAATATTGCATAGGAACCTGGAATGTTAGGTTCATGAATCAAAGCAAATTTGAAGTGGTCAAACAGGAGATGGCAAGAGTGAACATTGACATTTTAGCAATCATAGCATATTCAAAAGCAGAGACATTACTTTGCCAACAAAGGTTTGTCTAGTCAAGGCTATGGTTTTTCCTGTGGTCATGGATGGATGTGAGAGTTGCACTGTAAAGAAGGCTGAGCGCTGAAGAATTGATGCTTTTGAACTGTGGTGTTGGAGAAGACTCTTGAGAGTCCCTTGGACTACAAGGAGATCCAACCAGTCCATTCTGAATGAGATCAGCCCTGGGATTTCTTGG
>NW_011488203.1:680-1610 GCF_000754665.1 Bison bison bison
ACCTCATGCGAAGAGTTGACTCATTGGGAAAGACTCTGATGCTGGGAGGGATTGGGGGCAGGAGTAGAAGGGGACAACAGAGGATGAGATGGCTGGATGGCATCACTGACTCAATGGACGTGAGTCTGGGTGAACTCTGGGAGTTGGTGATGGACAGGGAGGCCTGGCATGCTGCAATTCATGGGGTTGCAAAGAGTTGGACATGACTGAGCGACTGGACTGAACTGAACTGAACTGAGCTAAAATGGACAGGAATGGGTGAATTTAACTCAGATGATCATTATATCTACTACTGTGGCCAAGAATCTCTTTGAAGAAATGAAGTAGCCACCATAGTCAACAAAAGGCTCCAAAATGCAGTACTTAGGTGCAATCTCAAACACACACACACACACACACACACACACACACACAGAATGATCTCTGTTTGTTTCCAAGGCAAACCATTCAGTCTTACAGTAATCCAAGTCTATGCCCTGACTAAGAATGCAGAAGAAGCTGAAGCTGAATGGTTCTATGAAGATCTACAAGGCCTTCTAGAACTAACACCCAAAAAAGATGTGCTTTTCATTATAGGGGACAGCAATGCAAAAGTAATGAGTCAAGAAATACCTGGAGTAACAGGCAAATTTGGCCTTGGAATACAGAATGAAGCAAAGCAAAGGCTAATAGATTTTTGCCAAGAGAACACACTGGTCATAGCAAACACCTTCTTCCAACAACACAAGAGAAGACTCTACATATGCACATCAACAGATGGTCAATACCTGTTAGGGAATGTTTAACTTTAGGATTCCTGTATGTTGTTTTCTATCTCTCATGAACCCTCTGTTCCTTATCAGTTCCTGGTAGACAGGAACGAGTGGAGCGGCATGCTGTTCCCAGGACTGAGGTCATGGGACAGAACACATGCATGGATTTCCTTCAGTA
>NW_011488203.1:5114-6536 GCF_000754665.1 Bison bison bison
ACACACCACAGCAGAGTAGGCCGTAGTTCCCACAACTAGAGAAAACTGTCACACAACAATGAAGACCCAGCATGGCCATAAATAAAATAAATAAATATTAAAAAAAATAATGGACTCAGTATGAGAAGAAGAGGGTAGGGTGATTTGAGAGAATAGCATTGAAACATATATATTACCATATGTAAAATAGATAGCTGTGGGAGTTTGATGCATGGTGCAGGGCATTCAAAAACTGGTGCTCTGTGTCAACTTAGAGGGGGGGAGTGGGGAGGGAGAGGGGAGGAAGTTTCAGGATAGAGGAGTTGTATGCCTATGGTCAATTCGTGTTGATGTATGGCAAAAACCATCAATATTGTAAAGTAATTATCCTCCAATTAAAATTTTAAAAAAAATAATGGATACTGGGCTTGGTGAACTCTTTAGTACATTGGTAACATGACTTGGAAATATGGAAATATTCTTATTGTCTGTGGTTTAAGGTAGGAATAAGTAATATATCTTACCTAGCAAGCTTTACATGTTGATTATACATTAGGTTATCATTTGGGGAAAAAAAAGAGAAATAAAGCACAAGCTCTGTAATTTTAAACACTTAGAAAAACTGCTAAACCAAATCAACTTATTATATAAAGTTGTTATATGATGATGGATAAAAAGCAGAGACATTACTTTGTCAACAAAGGTCTGTCTAGTCATGGTTTTTCCAGTGGTCATGTATGGATGTGAGAGTTGGACTATAAAGAAAGCTAAGCACCGAAGAATTGATGCTTTTGAACTGTGGTGTTGGAGAAGACTCTTGAGAGTCCCTTGGACTGAAAGGAGATCCAACCAGTCTCCTAAAGGAGATCAGTCCTGGGTGTTCATTGGAAGGACTGATGTTGAAGCTGAAACTCCAATACTTTGGCCACCTGATGCAAAGAGTTGACTCATTTGAAATGACCCTGATTCTGGTAAAGATTGAAGGCAGGAGGAGAAGGGGATGACAGAGGATGCGATGGTTGGATGGCATCACCAACTCAATGGACATGGGTTTGGGTGGACTCCGGGAGCTTGGTGATGGACTGGGAGGCCTGGCATGCTGTAGTTCATGGGGTCACAAAGAATTGGACATGACTGAGTGACTGAACTGAACTGAACTGAATGTGTGCTGCTAATCAAAAGCCAGCTGTATACATCACTGCTGTGTTATCTTCAACTTTTAAATTCATCCTGTAATGATATTAATCATTGTTAGGTGAAAGTGAAAATGTTAATTGCTCAGTCATGTCTGACTCTTTTTGACCCCATGGAGTGTAGCCTGCCAGGCTTCTCTGTCCATGGAATTCTCCAGGCAAGGATACTGGAGTGGGTTGCCATTCCCTTCCCCAGGGATCTTCCTGACCCAGGGATTGAACCCAGGTCTCCTGCACTGCAGGCAGTCTC
>NW_011488203.1:9493-11150 GCF_000754665.1 Bison bison bison
TCTTTTTTTTTTTTTTTTTGAGGTTGGCTTGTTTTGCTATGAAATTCACTCCTAGCATTACTTTTACTGCATTCCACAGGCTCTAACCTAAGGCACAGACTGGCCTTCTCACAGAAAAAAAGGATTGAGCAAATACCAGGGGAGAGCTAGCCAGCCATGGACTGGCCCATCCCCCTGACAGAGGCAGAGAGGCAGGCAGGCAACAGCAAGAGCCAGAAGGCAAGGGGCATTCTAAGCCCCAGAGAGGAGATTCTCTATCAAATTGTGAACAGGCTCCCAGTTGCTAACCAAGTCTTTCTGGGATCCTGGACAGTTGACATCTGCCAGGAGGGTTGTTGCCAGAGATCAGCTCCCCAGAGGAGACACAAGGCACACCTGAGACAGCGGTCTCACAGTGCACCCAGAAAACTAAGCAGCTGGGACCAGGGAGGTGATTAGGATGCACAGCCCACCTGAGATAGTGCACTCACCAAGCACCTGGCCAGCTGAGTTGCTCAGACCTGGGAAGGGCACAAAACGCAGGCCCAGTTGAGTTTGTGCCTTTGTGGAGTACCGAAGAACCTGAACCTGACCAGCTTAGAACTGGGAAGTGTACGAAACCCAGGGTCTGTTTTGGAAAGTTCCCTGCAGAGCAACCTGGAGCCAGAGCAGTGTAGACCAGGAAAGCACATGCACCATGAGCTGGGGAAAACTAGTGTGGTCCATACACTGTGAGTACTCCCCACACATGCCAGTGATATTTGTTTGCAGTGTTCCTCCCTTCCCACAACACAACTGAACAAGTGAGCCTAAATGAGTGACCACCTTCACACCCTTGGGTCAGGGTGGAAATTAGACACTGAAGAGACTTGCAAACTGAGAAGGCCAAAGTAAACAAAGAAGAGCGAACTGCTCTGGGAGTGACAGGTGCAACAAATTAAAACCCTGTAGTTAGCATTGACTAAGCATAGGATGAGGCCTATAGAACTTGAGAAGAAAATAAGCTGTAATAAGGAACTATCTGAAACTGAACTGACACCACACTGCCTTCAACAGCTCCAGAGAAATTCCTACATGTATTTTACAATTATAATTTTTAATTTTTTTAAAATTTCAAGTTCTTTATTACTTAATTTTAATTTTTATAAACTACTATTACCTTTCAAAAAAGGCCCTATTTTTATTTTTTTATAAATTTATTAATTTTAATTGGAGGCTAATTACTTTACAATATTGTAGTGGTTTTGTCATACATTAACATGAATCAGCCACGGGTGTACATGTGTTCCCCATCCTGAACCCCCCCTCCCACTATCCTCCCCATCTCATCCCTCTGAGTCATCCCAATGTACCAGCCCCAAGCACCCTGTCCCATGCACTGAACCTGGACTGGCAATCCATTTCACATATGATAATATAAATCATTCAATGCCATTCTCCCAAGTCATTCCACCCTTGCCTTCTCCCACAGAGTCCAACAGTCTGTTATAGTTCTATACATCTATGCCTCTTTTGCTGTCTCACATATAGGGTTATCGTTACTATCTTTCTAAATTCCATATATATGCATTCATATACTGTATTGAAGTTTTCCTTTCTGGCTTACTTCACTCTGTATAATAGGCTCCAGTTTCATCCACCTCATTAGAACTGATTCAAATGTATTCTTTTTAATGGA
>NW_011488203.1:14253-15176 GCF_000754665.1 Bison bison bison
AAGAAAATAAAGGGGGAAGAATCAAATCAAGAAAATTAGAAATGAAAATGGAGAAATCACAACAGATAACACAGAAATACAAAGGATCATAAGAGACTACTGTCAGCAACTATATGCCAATGAAACGCACAGCATAAAAGAAATGCACGAATTCTTATAAAAGTATAACCTTCCAAAACTGAATCAAGAATAAACAGAAAATATTAACAGAGACATCACAAACATGGAAATCAAAACTGTAATAAGAAATCTTCTAAAAAAACAAAAGCCCAGGAGCAGATGGTTTGACAGGTGAATTCTGCCAAAAATTTAGAGAAGAGCTAACACCCATCCTACTCAAACTCTTCCAGAAAATTGCAGAGAAAGGTAAACTTCCAAACTCATTCTTAGAGGCCACCATCACCCTAATACCAAAACCAGGCAAAGATGCCACAAAAAAGAAAACTACAGGCCAATAACACTGATGAACATAGATGCAAAACTCCTCAACAAAATTCTAGCAAACAGAATCCACCAACATATTAAAAACATCATACATCATGACCAAGTGTGCTCTATCCCAGAGATGCAAGGATTCTTCAATATTCACAAATCAATTAATGTGAAACACCACATTAACAAATTGAAAGATAAAAGCCATATGATTATCACAGTAGATGCAGAGAAAGCCTTTGACCAAATTCAACATCCATTTATGATTAAAACTCTCTAGAAAGCAGGCATAGAAATATACCTCAACATAATAAAAGCTATATATGATAAACCCAAAGCAAACATTATCCTCAGTGGTGAAAACTTGAAAGCATTTCCCCTAAAGTCAGGAACAAGACAAGGGTGTACACTCTCACCACTACTATTCAACATAGTTTTGGAAGTTTTGGCCACAGCAATCAGAGAAGAAAAAAAAAAAAAAAAAAAAAGAA
>NW_011488203.1:19264-19486 GCF_000754665.1 Bison bison bison
TCTATTTAATATCAGATTTTTTTTTTCACATTTAACTTGATTTTTTGTTTTATAGGTACCAATAAAACAGCTGTTTACATTGAGAGGGCACAAGGTTTACCAATTTTTAGTTTCTCCGATTTTATTTATTTATTAAATTATTTTAGTTGGAGGCTAATTACTTTACAATATTGTAGTACTTTCTGCCAAACATTGACATAAATCAGCCATAGGTGTACATGT
>NW_011488204.1:0-274 GCF_000754665.1 Bison bison bison
TAGCTAAATATGTATCAATAAAGCATTATAAAATAATGGGGGGGGTGTAATGGAATGCTGGTTGACACTGTGGACTTTGTATTTATACAAAGTGTGTAGAACCATTAAGAACATGTAAAGAATATTTATTCTCTTACAGAGAATAAACATTCTTATGTATAAAACTTTAAGGCTTATGTATAAAACATTAAGTTAGAGTATTATTATGATTACCTTCAGTTCAGTTTAGTTCAGTCGCTCAGTCGTGTCCGACTCTTTGCGACCCCATGAATCA
>NW_011488204.1:876-1772 GCF_000754665.1 Bison bison bison
GAATCCCCACTTGAGAGCGAGAAGAGAAGTGGACGAAAGGAAGAGGGAAAAGAGCTGGAACCTGGAGCCGCTAGTTGCTTGGCGATCTAGTACCGCCACCGCGACCGACCTGTGAGTATTGATCACTTCACCTGGAGCCCAATTCAGTTCAGTCGCTCAGTCGTGTCCGATTCTTTACGACCTCATGGAATTCTCCAGGCCAGAATACTGGAGTGGGTAGCTTTTCCCTTCTTCAGGGGATCTTCCCCACCCAGTGATCGAACTAAGGTATCCTGCATTGCAGGCGGATTCTTTACCAGCTGAGCCCCAAGGGAAGCTCAAGGAGACCCGCAGTGGAGCTGCAATCCAGCTGCGCTGTGACCGGAAAGCATCACCAGAAGACTTGGTACAGAAAAAAAACCAACCAAACAAAAAAATACCAAAATATGTCATTCATAATATTGTGCATTGCTTATATGCTGAAACAATAATATTGCCGATCGTTGTGTTAAATACAGTCTGTTACTGAAACCGATGTAACCGTCTATTTTTTTTTTTTCAAGTGGATGTTGGAAAATTTAAAATTCCACAAGGGACTCGCACTCTGTTTCTATTGGGCAGTGCCGCTCTAGCAGGATGGAAATTAGAAGCTGCAAAGCTCTATGTGCCTCGACGTCTGTCTTCATTTCGGCATCAGGACCGATCCGACAGCCACCTTGAAGGGTCGGGGGGTGGGGAAGCTAGGAAAGTTGAGACACGTGACCAGGTGCCCAGTTCAGTTCAGTTCAGTCGCTCAGTCGTGCCCGACTCTTTGCGACCCCATGAATCACAGCAGCCAGGCCTCCCTGTCCATCAACAACTCCCGGAGTTCACTCAGACTCACGTCCATCGAGTGGGTGATGCCATCCAGCCATCTC
>NW_011488204.1:1872-2318 GCF_000754665.1 Bison bison bison
AAGTGTACACCCGTGGCAGATTCATGTTGATGTGTGGCAAAACCAATACAATATTGTAAAGTAATTAGCCTCTAATTAAAATAAATAAATTTTAAAAAAAAAAGAAAAATGAAAGTGTTAGTCACTCAGTCATGTCCAACTCTTTGCAACGCTATGGACTGTAGCCCACCAGGCTCCTCTGTCCTTGGAATTCTCCAGGCCAGAATACTGGAGTGGGTTGCCATTTCCTCCTCCAGGGGATCTTCCTGAACAACGGATTGAACCAAGGTCTCCCACAATGCAGGCAGATTCCTTACCATCTGAGCAACAGCGAAGTTGTTGTTCAGTAGCCCAGTCGTGTCCGACTCAGCAACCCCATGGACTACAGCACACCAGGCCTCTCTGTCCCTCACCATCTCCCAAAGTTTGCACCAAGTTCATGTCCATTGCATTGGTTATGCCATCCA
>NW_011488204.1:2418-2660 GCF_000754665.1 Bison bison bison
CAAGGAGCAAACATCTTCTGATTTCATGGCTGCAGTCACCATCCACAGTGATTTTAGAGTCCAAAAAGAGGAAATCTGTCACTGTGTATATTTTAAGCCACAAATAAAATGGAAAAATTCCTAATCTTTGGACGGCACAGGAGGAAATGGAAGAAGAGCCATAGTTGTCTTCTTCTGTCAGTAGTAGCTTGTTAGAAAAGATGATGGTAAAAATTCCACTGACAACAGCAATAAAGAAATAA
>NW_011488204.1:2760-3259 GCF_000754665.1 Bison bison bison
ATCTAGGTTGGTCATAACTTTTCTTCCAAGGAGTACAACAAAATAAATTGTAGATAGAATAAAAGTTAAATGAGGAAAAACCAATTATATATGTGTGTACATATGTGCACGCACACACACACACATACACACACACACATATATGAAAAATCCGGGAGTTGGTGATGGACAGGGAGGCCTGGCGTGCTGCGATTCATAGGGTTGCAAAGAGTCGGTCGGACACGACTGAGCGACTGATTTGATCTGATCTGATGAAAAATCCAACCAATCCATCCTGGAGGAGATCAATCCTAAGTGTTCATTGGAAGGACTGATATTGAAGCTGAAACTCCAATACTTTGGCCACCTGAAGTGAAGAGCTGATTCATTTGAAAAGACTCTGATGCTGGGAAAGATTGAAGGTGGGAGGAGAAGGAGAGAACAGAGGATGAGATGGTTGGATGGCATCACCAACTCGATGGACATGAGTTTGGGTAAACTCCGAGAGTTGGTGATGGAC
>NW_011488204.1:3359-3587 GCF_000754665.1 Bison bison bison
CGACTCAGCAACCCCATGGACTACAGCACACCAGGCCTCTCTGTCCCTCACCATCTCCCAAAGTTTGCCCAAGTTCATGTCCATTGCATTGGTTATGCCATCCAGCCATCTCATCCTCTGACACCCTCTTCTCCTTCTGCCCTCAATCTTTCCTAGCACCAGGGACTTTTTCAATGAGTCAGCTGTTTGCATCAGATGACCAAAATACTGGAGTTTCAGCTTCAGCAT
>NW_011488204.1:4881-6316 GCF_000754665.1 Bison bison bison
AAGAGCCACTCGCTTGGTGAAATCACAGCAGAGCGCAGGTAAATCAGAGTGGGAGGAAGGATGGGGCAACTTGAAGCTGGGAAGGCTTTCTGTGTTTCCTTGCCCTTCTGCATGTGATTTTCAGAAGTGATTTCTTACATAGGTAAAATCTTACAAACAAACAAACAAAAAAAAAAACAGAAGCAAGGGATACTCTGGCTTGGTATGTGCCTTCTGTTTTCTGCCAGATCCTGATGAGGCTGCCTTGTTGGGAGTTCTGGGTGCTTTTGATAAACATGTGGAGCCAAGTGGATCTGCTTTTAGCCCTGAGGCAGAGCTGAGTCCAAGTCTGACTGCAGGCCTGTCACTTCAGGCTCCTCGAAATACCCTGCAGCTTCTGCCTAAAATAATGCTTCCTTGTTGTCATCAGGGAAAATTCTACTTGGCCTTGCAAGGTGCCCTCCAGGCAGACTGTCCACAGGTGTTCTTGTCCTTCTCAGCATGTTGAGAATTGAACCTACGACATTAGGGTCTTTGTTCCTTTCCTACATCTGCACCCTGAAATCTGTCTTCCTGCAAATTTGATAGAAATTTTCCTGCTTTCCGTGGCTGCACAAGATTACAAGTGATACAAGCATATAGGAAATAACAGCAAACTCGGTGGCCACACCTGACTACTCTTGTCATTTTACAGGCAAAGAGTATGTGGGGATTGTCCGGCTGCACAATGCTATCGAAGGGGGGACTCAGCTTTCCAGGGTGAGTCTGTCATTGGAGGGAACCCACCTGAGCCACTGGGCCAACCTGGGCAGGTGACTTCAGATGGCAGAGATACTTCTGCTCATGTCCCTTCTGAGGAGGCTTCTGATCAGTCCTGAGCCACCCGTGTGGAGTTCAAAAATTGAAAGGCCCTTTTAATGATTGCAAGAGAACTTCTGTGTGTCACTTGTGCCCTTAAACTCCTCAAATCTGCCCTTTGATCGTCTTTGAGAGTCCATGCAGTAAGAGCAATTTCGTTTGTGTTTCTTCCCAGGCCCTAGAAACCCTGACAGGTGCCTTATTCCAGCGACCCCCACTCATTGCTGCGGTAAAAAGGCAACTCCGAGTCAGAACCATCTACGAGAGCAAAATGATTGAGTATGACCCTGAAAGACGATTAGGTGGGTCCTCAGGCCTGTGGGGCGCCGAGCTGACACAGAGAACTCTGGTGTCGAATGAATTTTCCAGAATCAGAGTCTGGTAAAAGTAGCTGCCTTGAGCGTATGGGGTAGTTGTGGCCTGTGTCATCTCCAGTTTCGCTGCTGCAGGTAGAGAATAACTGGGTTTCTCACCTGGTCATGTGTTTACTTAAAGAAAGTGAATTCGCTCAGTTGTGTCCAACTCTTTGCGACCCCGTGGACTGTAGCCCACCAGGCTCCTCCATCCATGGAATTTTCTAGGCAAGAGTACTGGAGTG
>NW_011488204.1:6416-8284 GCF_000754665.1 Bison bison bison
GACGGTCCCTGACGGAACTTGCGGGCTGAGGGCCTTTCAGCCCCGCGCGGCCACGTGGTGAACCGGGCTGGAGGGGGACACGTGCGCCTGCTATCGCGAGCCCGCCCGGCCGCTCCGGGCACTGGCCTGACCCCCCTCGCTTTCCCTACGAGCCTATACCAGATGGCCGTTTTTCAGCTTCCCTGACGCGTCCTCTATTTTCAACTCGATCGCCTTGATTTTCGGGGAAAACTCCCAATTCTTGTGTGTGTTTTTTAAGTCCTTATTTTGCCGAAGAAACATAAGAAGAAAAAGGAGCGGAAATCATTACCAGAGGAGGCTGTGGCGGTGAGTAGGAATATTTTTACTCTGCTCCGACTCAAAAGAAAGGTTTCTTAGAGGCCAGATTGCAGGAAGATTTTGAAGGAATGGGGTGTCATCGTTTGCGGTCGTGAGATAGAAACTATAAAGCTCCATCCAACCTAGGTCTCTGCTGTCAGGCACACTTTGCTAAATGGTGTTGCCCACAGTGACTGCTTTCCCTGAAATTGTCTTTCTTATCAGACCCACTATCCCTCTTTTCTCTTAAATTGGTTATTCCCATCTTGGTGCCACTTCACTTATTTTTCTCAATTCTTCGTTTATTTCTTCTCTTTCTTATGGAGATCTCAGTGAATAGGCATAGACACCTTGTTTTTAATTGCACAGGTGTAGACTTTGGTGGTTGTAATAGAAGGGTTCACATTCAAGTGGGGAGTCTTAACAAGTTGTGTTTCTGTCCTCTGGAAGGAAATACAACATGCTGAAGAATTTCTCATCAAACCTGAATCCAAAGTGGCTCAGTTGGACACGTCTCAGTGGCCTCTGTTGCTAAAGGTATGTGTTTTTCATCACCTCAACGTCTGGCTTTTACACTGTTGATTAAGAATGGATCCTGGACTTAGGCAAGGCTAGGTGAGGCTGCCTAAATCAGTGTTCCTCAAGGTAGTTGAGATGAAGACCCGAGTTGTTGTTTTTTTTTTTTCCCTTAATTTCCAGTGTACCCAACACTTGTGGAATACAGGTAAATTTTGCAACAATGTGAGACTGCTATCAAATTTTATGAACAATTCTCAATTTCTGTACTTAGCTTCACTTTACAGACATTTACTGGTTTGTGGAGTAATATATGCTTTACAGCATAGGTTTCGATGCTAGACCCCTTTGGGTCAGGCACTGTTGTGACCTTAGGCTAATCTTGACCTCTCTGAGGCTCCTGGCAAATAATACCTGCTCTTTCAGAAGGCCCACTGAGGGTTGCAGGAGGTGATCCATGAAACGTGCCGAAGTGCCCAGCATGTATCACGTACTCTAGAAGTTATTGACTATTGTGTTGGGTTTTTTATAAAGTAGTTCAGTAACGAATAGAGTTAAAATTTCGATACTGACATAATGGGTGCCAGCTATGAGATTAGGAGGTAAGTTTACTGAAAGACAGGATTCTCTGGTGGCTCAGACGGTAAAGTGTCTGCCCGCTATGTGGGAGACCCGGGTTCGATCCCTGGGTCAGGAAGATCCCCTGGAGAAGGAAATGGCCACCCACTCCAGTATTCTTGCCTAGAAAATTTGAATCAACCACTAAATAGGAGGTTAAATATGAGATTTGTTTATATAATTCAATGCAGTTGAATTTCTGCTTGGCCAGGTGTGTCTGCCATTTAGATAGCGTCTGGTTCTCTTATTTTTCCCTGCCAGTAAATCATGTTGGCAACAGTCCTACCATCATGGAATGTAAAATCTAAAGGTGGGAGAAACATGCTGCTTGTGGGAAGTACCAACATGAAGCTAATGAACTTGCACTGAAGGGAGCGTTTTCAGACTGGTGGTGGAAGCTTGGAAAGAGCGAGGAG
>NW_011488204.1:8384-9244 GCF_000754665.1 Bison bison bison
GAAGGGAGCGTGTTCAGACGTGTGGGGGAAGCGGGGAAAGAGCGAGGAGAAGCAAATATAAGGAGTGGAATGGGAGCGTCGAAGGCAGGAGTGAGCTGGTCAGGTGTTGCCAGTCATCCTCCAGCTGGCTACCTTTGGTCCCTGAAAAAAATCAAAACTAGTCTGTATTTTACGCATAAGCCTGTGCAGTGAAGCCACATTTGTTCGTAGGACCCCAGGAGGTCTTCTTACTTGGGTAATTTCTCCAGCATGTAGTGGGGCTTAGCAGTCTCTCACAGCAGATAATGGAAATACAGGAGCAAGATCCAAAACAGGAACCCAAAGGGTCGCCTTATCATGGTTCGTAGTGGTCCTGACTTAATTTTCTACGTGTTAATGATTTATTGCTTATTTTGTGTTTTATCATTGCTTTCTAGAATTTTGATAAGCTAAATGTAAGGACAACACATTACACACCTCTTCCTTGTGGTTCAAATCCTCTGAAGAGAGAGATTGGGGACTATATCAGGTAAGTATGTTGGGAGCAAGCACTGTTCACACTTCTTTGCACAGTGACCCTTTCACATCAGTTATTCAAGGAGGTGTGACATGCCCTCAATATATATGATAACCTGTGCCCATGGTCAACACTTGGTTTTTACTCTGCAAATTTAATTTTCATCCGAGGCCCAGAGTTGATGATACAGTAATTTCTTTCCCAATCTAGGACAGGTTTTATTAACCTTGACAAGCCCTCCAACCCCTCTTCCCATGAGGTGGTAGCCTGGATCCGGCGAATACTTCGGGTCGAGAAGACGGGACACAGTGGAACCCTGGATCCCAAGGTGACTGGTTGTTTAATAGTGTGCATCGAAAGAGCC
>NW_011488204.1:10453-11258 GCF_000754665.1 Bison bison bison
TGCCCTGTGGCATGTGGGATCTGAGTTCCCCAACTTGGAATCGAACTTGTGTCCTGTGTATTGGAAGGTGAATTCTTCACCACTGGACCACCAGGGAAGTCCAAGCTTACAAGTTTTCAAGAAGTTTGTAAAACTTGTATAAAACGGCGGCATTTGGCCTCACTGGTTATCAAGTCTTTCCTTTTATCTCTTTCCAACACCTGCAGCAATTGCATTGATGACCACAGCAGTGATCTCCACCTGCGACCACGGCATTGTAGCCAAGATCAAGAGAGTTATCATGGAGAGAGACACTTACCCTCGGAAATGGGGTTTAGGGCCAAAAGTAAGTAAGTGGGACTGGGCCTGTGCCCTGCACAGCATTGTGTTTTGCTTTGTTGAATACTCGAGCAGCTCTTGGTGTGTCTCCACTGCCATGTCCTGGCATTGTGCCGGGCCCTGGGAAGTCGGTGCTGGTTAGAAATGTGCCTCACTTGGACCTGAGGATCTTTAGGCTAAGGGGATGGTAGATGGACCTCAGTCCACTTGCACCACGGACGGGATGGTGACTTTTAGCATAGTTGAGGGCCCTGCGAAGGGGTGTGACAAGGTCCCTGGCACCTCGAGTCCACCATGAGGGCTTTGGCCTGGTCAGGGAATCGGGGCAAGGGATCTCTGCTTGAGCCACTCCAGTGGAAATACACGATGTGAGATACTGAGGTGAAGCGGGGAGGGAAGCGTCTGGGGCCGCTGGAATGGCAGGTGGTACAAATGAGACCGCAGAGGCTCCCAGGAATACAGCAAGCCCTTTGAAAGTCCCATGTCT
>NW_011488204.1:11358-11920 GCF_000754665.1 Bison bison bison
GTATGTCTTTGGGATTCGTTATCAAGGTGGCCCTTCCCCTCTGGCTGCTAGCCACTCTGTGGCCACCTTGATTGTGCACAGCTAGAAAGGGATCCTGATGACACACTTTATTCCTGGTGTAAATAATGCACATTAAAGAGCTTTGGATGTATCGGCCTGGCCAAAAAATGGGTTTGGATTTTTCTGAGACATGTAACTGAAAAATGTGAACTTTTTGGCCAGTTGAATACTTAAGAAGTCTCCTCTGAGGACGTCCAAAGCATAGGTTTTGATGAGTGTGATCAGTATCAGTATTTTTTTGCACTTGATAAGTGGAACATGATTTCACAGGCTGTCTTCCCCTGATGGTGAATTTTCTCCATATGCAACTCTCCGCAATGGAAACCTCAAGGCAGTAGAGCTTAAGAGTTTTATTTCAACAATGAGATTGTTTTCTAAAAAATCATCTATCTGTTTGGCTGTGTTGGGTGTTAGTGGTGGCACACAGGATCTTTCATTGTGCTATGTGGGCTTCTCTCTAGTTGTGCGTGGTCTCACTGCTTATGGCACCCCGGAGTAGGTG
>NW_011488204.1:12020-13648 GCF_000754665.1 Bison bison bison
TTTTTTCTGGTTTTGTATATTGAACACTGGATTAATTTATTTTTGTTAATGGAAGTATTTATGATTAACTTTATTAAGTGAAAACCAAATATAAAGTAAAAGTTTAATATTGGGCCTGATTCCATTAAATGTTTAGAGTAAGTAACTTGGTTCAAGAAATAGACTGTTCGTGGTACATAAAATTTGCTCTTCCCGTAAACTGGTAGTTTTGCATGTGCCTAAGACACCTTGGTTTTTTTTTTAAACTATTGCTAGAAAAAGTTGTTTTGATGGGGATAAAAGATTGAGATTAGAGAGTTGGCTAGTTCTCCTTTCGGAATCTCCATTAAAAGCTTTGTTGAAATCCCAATTTGAGGCCATAAAACCTAAATATCGCGGAGATTATCAAGCCTTTTTTCTTAGTATGCATACTGAATAATCTCATAGAAAGTAATCATTTATATATTTAATAATTTGAGCTTGTTCATTCATACTCAGATCTTAAACTATATACATGTTTGACTGTATAGATGTTAGAGTTTATAATAAAAGACAAAAAACTGAAGAGGCATACCACAATCTGCTCCTATAATGATAGAGAAAAAAGTACACAAGACAACGTGAATGTGATTCCCTTTTGATAGGGTCACATTAATGGCTTCTGGGGGAATTTCAAGGGAGGGGAGAAATATGGCGAGTGAAGACAAGACCCTCAGGGTGGATTGAACACCTCAAGTGTGGGCAGACTCAGGGAGAGTTGGCCTTGACATGTATCTCTGGGTCCGTAAAGGACATGTCAAAACGTGTAGCATTGATTCAGCAGGCCTTGGCAGTGTTGCTTGTGCATTCCTTTGGGGATGTAATTATTACCTAGGAATATGACCTGGGAAGGTAGTTATTACCTAGCTCTATTAGGGTGTTTTCCCTTCATGCTGAGACATAGAGAACAGGTAAACTCTGGACAGGAGTAGCGACTTCAGCCCTGGTTACATTTCTGAATCAATCTGTGGTGGGTGGCAGCTGTGATCCAAGCTGCATGGCAGGCTGTGGATGCTGTCGGGCCTCTGGGACGGGGAGGGGGTGCTCACTGGTCCCCCTGACCCACTTTGGCCCAGTGTGGGGTGGGGCAGAGGGCAGGGGCCGCCCTGTGACGGGGGCACTCATGGTGCTGCCATCCTGCCAGGTGAACGCCATCTGCTATGGGGCAAAGATCATGCTCCCAGGTGTCCTGCGCTACGAGGACGGCATTGAGGTCAATCAGGAGATCGTGGTCATCACCACCAAAGGGGAGGCAATCTGCATGGGTAAGAGGCAAGCGGCCCTTGTCCGCTCTGCACCATCACAGCCAGGCTCCCTTGGAGGGGGTGCCCGAGGCCTGGCTCCCTCGGGGTGACCGAATAAATCCCTGTGTTCCTTGGGGTCTGTGGGGTGGTCACAGCACAAAGGTCCAGTTCGGACAGGCATGTGTGAGAAGGGGTCAGCGGGGTTTCCTCTTGTCCCGCCAGCTGCTGTTAGGAGCCTTGTCTCAGTGGTTTAGCTCTCCAGTGAGAGAAGAAATCATCAACAGATGGGGAATAAAGGTGGTAACTGTGGAGCCTTCAGTCTGCTCCCTCTCTGTGCAACGCTAACTTGCACAACTTTAGCTACTG
>NW_011488204.1:14657-16761 GCF_000754665.1 Bison bison bison
GTGAACCTGGAGCTCCGTTGGTCCTCGAGGGAGGGGACCCGAGGTCCCCAGAAGGGCGGAGAGGCCAGCATGTGGGAGCAGCTCACAGAGCCCTTGCCGAGGCCCCCTGGCACGGCCGCCCCATCTCGTCCTGTTGTAAGGACCCTGGTGAAGGGGGTAGACTGGGCGTCATCCGCTGCTCTGCCCAGGAGACTCACAGCACCTCCCCTGCAGACCCAGCACTGCCCAGTGCCCACCCACGGCTGTTTCCTGGGGCCAGCTGATGATCCTGGGCCTCTCCCAGTTGGCTTCTCCACTTCCCTTGTCTAAAAAGTTTCTAAACAAAAAAAGGCAGTTCCACAAAATGGTCTAGAGCAAGTGAAAAAAAAAACAAAAACCAGAACTGAATCATGTTATTGAGGGAATAATCTTTTTTGCCAGCGTGCTGAGGACAGCAGTCTCGTGTCAAGAGTTCCCTCAGTCACCTGGATTTCCTTTCCAGGTGGAGGCCTGGCTGAGGGCTCTGGCACGCTTGTCTTGTGCGCTCTTTCCATGCCCTCCCTTGTGTACACTTCACAGCTTGTACATATACACACAACCTCAGGCGCCTGACTCCACCTGGCTAGTTGTGTTTGTGAGCTCAGTACCCCCCAAAAAAAACCATTCCTCCAGGCTTTGTTTTACTCCTCCGTTCCTTTCCCTGCTGGGAGAAGGTTGTAATTTTTACTTGATTAAATTTCCTTCTGAAGTTTTTTAAGTATTCCTGTTGGATTTTTCTTAATTGTTGATCTACAAGTTAGCAGAACAACAACAAAAAAAGACATGGCAATTAAAAATGTAGAGATCTTTATGTCCTAGTGGAAATGTGGTGCTTTTCCTGGATATGTGGTTACCTTTTTCTGTGTCTGGTAACATTTCCCTTGGGGCCTGGTGTGGGATCAGATACTCCGGCATCTTCAAGACAAGATCACTGAAGAATCTTCCCCAATTCGGTGATCTCCACAATCACAGAGAGGAGAAGGTTCTCCATGTTTGTGGCAGGGGGATGTGGGGGACAAGGGGTCACTTAGGCAGCTGCAGACACATCTGTGCTCAGCCACGCCAAGAGCTGCTGAAGCTTGTGCTGATGGCTAGGGAGGTGATTTGGAACCAAAAACAGTATGTGGAGTGGTGGGGAGGGGCATGCGAATGCAGCGAGGGTCAGGGCCATGTTCCCAGTGATGGTTTCTGTTGGCCTCCACTGCCTGGGACCCTTGAGAGCCACCTGGACATGCCATCCCAAGGCTGGCTTTCCCCTGCCCTAGGCATGCCTGGACATAATGCCTCCAGAAGCGCCCATGGTGGGTTCCCATCCAGGGTAAGACACTTTCAGGTGCCTGTACATGGACACCAGCCTCATGTAAGTCTTGAGCTGCACCTGGGTTCCTGGGAGCCAATGGAGGAGTTTATTCTGGGGATGGCACCTTTACCCGGGCAGTCGGTATGGGTAGAGAAAGCTAAAAGGGAGTAGCTTTCAGGAGGAAAAGGAAACATCTGGTAGGTGTATCAAAATCAAGTCCAAAGCAAGTGGAAGCAAAACAGTTCAGAGCACGTTCCCCCTGCCCCGGAGCAGAAGGTAGAGTCAGTCCACTTACACTTTGGCTCCCAGCGCATCTTTGTACACCACACACGCGTGTTCATGTGCACACAGACACCGCCACCTGCACCCAGAAATCTGGTTGAGCCTGACCTCTAGGCTTAAGGTCGTCGCAAGCTTGAGAGAGACTTCAGAACACGGGAGAGGTATCTCCACATCCCAGGGGCTTGGGGCGTGGCTGGGAACCAGAGAGTTAAAAGGCACGAGCTCACTGGCATTTTAACAGCAATACCTTTATTGCTTTTGAGGGTTTCCCTAGAGCAGACCCATCCTATTGCACAGCTGTTTGATTTGGCAGGGTAGAAAGTCGCAGTGACAAATGCTTTCTTCAAAGACACATGAAATGCCCGGTGTGACCAAAGGTAAAAGGGGTGCAGGCTTCAGAGGGTCAGGGGGTCCATTGCTTTTCCTCCCTGTGGGCACCAGCTGTGATTAGCAGCTGCCTTGGCTGAGTGCTTCTGGCCCCCAGAAGCACTCAGCCAAGGCAGC
>NW_011488205.1:0-417 GCF_000754665.1 Bison bison bison
TAGAAATGAATGAAAATGAAAACACAACAACCCAAAACCTATGGGACACTGTAAAAGCAGTGCTAAGGGTAAGATTCATAGCAATACAAGCTTACCTCAGGAAACAGGAGAGAAATCAAATAAATAACCTAACACTACACCTAAAACAACTAGAAAAGGAAGAAATGAAGAACCCCTGGGTTTGTAGAAGGAAAGAAATCACAAAAAATTAGGGCAGAAATAAATGCAAAAGAAACAAAAGAGACCATAGCAAAAATCAACAAAGCTAAAAGCTGTTTCTTTGAGAAGACAAATAAAATAGACAAACCATTAGCCAGACTCATCAAGAAACAAAGGAAGAAGAATCAAATCAACAAAATTAGAAATGAAAATGGAGAGATCACAACAGACAACACAGAAATACAAAGGATCATAAGA
>NW_011488205.1:4393-6146 GCF_000754665.1 Bison bison bison
GCACAGGTCTCAAATCAATAACCTAAGTTCCAAACTCAAGAAACTATAAAAAGCATTAAAGTTTTTCTAAGGAGTTTATATTTGTGTCATGGTTTTTTTACTCGTTTAATTTTTTTTCTTTTAATTGTTTTATTTACACCTTTTATAAAAGGTGTAATTTCATGTAATTATGGATATATTAGCACTTGAATTTATTATTTGTTTTCTTTATTTAATTCCTCTGATTCTCATTCCTCTGTTCTTTTCTCCTCTTCCTGTGGACAGCTTAGACATTTTTTTTACTATCTATCTTGATGCATTCACAGTGTTTTTAAGTCTCTCTTTGTGTAGTTTTCATTACACAAGTGTAGTGGTTGCTTGGTGTATCACAATATAAATATGTGCCTTAGGGACTTCTCTGGTGGTTCAGTGGCTAAGATTTCACACTGCCAATTCAGGGGGCCCACATTCAATTCCTAGTCAGGGAACTAGATCTCACACACTGCAACTAAAGATCCTGCATGCCACAACTAAGACCCAATGCAGCCAAATAAATAAATTTAAAAGAATAAATAAATATATGCCTTATAACAGTTTCCTGGTATCAACTTTTTACCATTTAAGATTTGGAAACCTTACTTCCATTTAGGTCTTTCTACCCTCCTCATTTTTAAATATTACTGTTTTGAGTATTAGATAATGTTATATTTGACTTCACCACTACTAATAATTATAAAACTCCTGAGGAAATAGATAGTATATGTGCCCACACTTCTGTTCTTTCCATTGTTCTTTCTTCATTCCTGATGCATCAAATTTCATTCTTTTATCATTATCTTTCTTTTTGAAGAATTTCCTTTAACCAATGTTTAATGGTATGTCTGTTAGTGATAAATTCTTTTTTTGTTTTCCTTTGCCTGAAAACATTTTTATTTTCTCTTCATTCTTGAAAGATACCTGAAACAGTATTTACTGTTGATAATTCTTTTCTTTCAGCATTTGAAAAATGTTGTGTCACTTCTGGCCTCTGTGTTTTCAGATGAGAAATACATTTTTGAATTGGTGTGCCCCTATAGGTAATATGCCATGGCTCTCAGGCTGCTTTTGAGAGTTTTTTTCCTTAATTTTTCAAAAGTTTAATTATGACATATCTTATTATCTTTCTTTGGTTTTCCTATTTATGGTGCACTTAGCTTCTTGGGTCTGTAGCTTTGTGTTTTTTGCCAAATTGGAACTTTTCAGCCATTGTTTCTTGAAATACTCTTTTAGCCTCCTTATCTCCTATCCTTCTGAGGCATTGATTATACAAACATTGGAATATTTTATAATCCCACAAGTCCCTCGGGGTCTGTTTCCTTTTAGTCTATTTTATCTCTGTTGTTCAAAATGCGTGACTTGTATAGTTTGTCCTCAAGTTTATGTCCTCTGTCATCTTCAGTCTACTATTAAACCCATTCAGCAAGTTATTTATTTCAGTTATTGTAATTTTTAGTTCTGCAATTTCCATTTGGTTCTTTCTTATGACTTTACTTTTTGCTGAGATTTTCTATTTTTCCATTTGTTTCAAGAGAATTTGTAATTGATTGCAGAAGCATTTTTATGAGAGCTGCTTTGAAATCCTTGTCAGATAATTCCAACATCTGATTCATCTCAGTGTTGGCATCAGTTAATTGTTATTCCTCACTCAAGTTGTGATTTTCTAGTTCTTGTGATGATGGGTGGTTTTCAAGCGTTTCCTGGACATTTTGTTCATTACGTTAGGACTCTGAGAACT
>NW_011488206.1:0-335 GCF_000754665.1 Bison bison bison
GGGGAGGGGGTTAGCCAGTGGCCTTTTATGCTAAATTCAGGAGTTAAGGTTTTGTTCCATCCACTTTCTCTCTCCCTTAGTTTCTCCTCTGTACTGTATATCTCTGCGATAGCACTTATCGGAGTCCACCATATTGTCTGGTTAGTTATGTGTCTTCTCTATTAGGATAACACTTTAAAAAAGTATTTGACTGTACTGGGTCTTAGTTGTGGGATATAGTTGCGGGATATAGACATGTGGGATATAGTTCCTAAACCAGGCATCCAGTCCATGCCCCCTGTACTGGGAGTGTGGAGTTTTAACCACTGGTCCACCAGGGAATTTCTTAGAATAAC
>NW_011488206.1:4599-5329 GCF_000754665.1 Bison bison bison
TCTCCTCATTTGTAAAATGAAGGAGTTGGCACAAGTAAGCGATAAGGCTGAGACGTTCTATGCATAATCAGAGAAGACAGAAGAGAACAGAATGCCATGGAAACTGAAGAAGAGAGTTTCTAAAAGAAGGTTTGAAGAGGTCACTTGCATCTAATGGTGCAGAGGTGTCAGGAATTAAGGATTTAGATGAAGCCACTGCATTTAGCAGTTTAAAACGATCCTCTCAAAGGTAAGACTTCTCTCTCTCACACACACCACTACTTTTCTGTACACTTTCTCCTACCACTTCTAAGCGCAAATATTCTGCAAAGTTCTGTTCTCTGCCCTTCACAGCAGTGCAACCACTCTCCAAAGTAATAAGGTATATCAAAAATCTCTGGTCCATATTTTCTTTTTGCACTTCAGTTCACATTTCTAATTGCCTATTGGGCACTTCCATCAGTGACTGCAATTTAGCTGGCAGTAAAAATAATAGTATTAAACATAATCACTAACATTTATTGAGTACTTAATCTTGTTTTGTCCTATACAGTAGGCATTATCCCTATTATGCAGATGAGGAAACTGAGGTTCAGAAATATTAAATAATGTGTCTGTGCTTGCTCAGTCATGTATGATTCTTTGTGACCCTATGGACTGTAGCCCATGAGGCTCCTCTGTCCATGGGATTCTCCAGGCAAGAATACTGGAGTGGGTTGCCATGCCCTTCTCCAGGGGCTCTTCCTGACTC
>NW_011488207.1:0-513 GCF_000754665.1 Bison bison bison
GTTTGATTTTACAACAGAATTCTCCATCATAAATATATTTAGTGAAATGCTGCTAGGAATTTAAAAACTCAGGACTATTGCTCTTATCACACTCCTATTCACCAGACCTATTTTCCCCAACCCCCTTGGAATTCAGTTGGAACACGAAGAAAGGCTCAGTCTTTACAGCCTGACTATGGCGATTTTCTCAGTGTCTGGGGCTGAGGTGAGGCTGCATACAGAGCAACCGGTCCACTTCTCCCTTGGTACCTTACCACAAAACCCACGATACAGTCACAACCCCACTGCGGTCCGGTTTCTAGGCCTTTCCTTAATCGCCCACCCCAACCCCTGCCCAGGTCCCACTGCCGGCCCCAGATCCTGTGCTCTGTTGTCAGTTCCAGGGCCCCAATGAACCAAATATCTCAAATAGCACCCCCAAGTCTCCCCCCACCATCATCCTACCCCCTGCCCTCCTCTGCCCACTGCCCTTCCTCTCCCATCACCAGGGCAAGAACTATGGCGTCGCGACAC
>NW_011488207.1:4481-4946 GCF_000754665.1 Bison bison bison
ACGGACACATTTAATTTTGGAGGCTCCAAAATCACCGTGGATGGTGATTGCTGCCATAAAATTAAGACACTTGATCCTTGGAAGAACAGCTATGACAAAGCTAGTATACATGCATGCTCATTGCTTCAGTCGTGTCTGACTCTTTATGACCCCATGGACCGTAGCCTGCCAGGTGCCGCTGTCCATGGGATTCTCCAGGCGAGAATACTTTAATGGATTGCCATGCCCTCCTCCCATGGGGCATGGCAGGGCATCTTCCCAGCCCAGGGGTGAAACCCATGACTCTTGCATCCCATGCATTGCAGGGAGATTCTTTTTTTTTTTTTCCCCCACTTTATTTTTTAATTGAAGGATAATTGCTTTACAGAATTTTGTTGTTTTCTGTCAAATATCAACAAGAATCAGCCATAGGTACACCCATGCAGGCGGATTCCTTACCACTGAGTCACCAAGGAAGCCCATGTC
>NW_011488207.1:5046-5693 GCF_000754665.1 Bison bison bison
GGGTCTCTCACATCCATTCAGGGTGCCTGTCTCCCACTCACTGCCCTCTCCCTCCTCTCTTACAGTTCCAGAACTGTTTATGACTTTCTAGATAAAGGCTACTGTCCTACACAAGAGCTTGAAGGTGTGGTCTAGCTGTTGCGCAGCTTGCTAACAACATGGAAAGTAGAGAATCCTCTTCTTCTCTCTCTTATTGGGGTTCATTCATACCCTCCACTTTCTCAAGCTTAGATTGTCCCATATTTCTGAAGCCTCCGGTTAGTAGACTCCTTCAAGCTAGGCTTCAACAGTATATGGAACGAGAACTTCCAGATATACAAGCTGGTTTTGAAGAGGCACAGAAACAAGAGATCAAATTGCAACCTTCGTTAGATCATGGGGAAAGCACGGGAATTCCAGAAACACATCTACTTCTGCTTCATTGACTAGACTACCTCAAGGCCTCTGACTGTGTGGATCACAACAAACTGTGGAAAATTCTTAGAGATGGGAGTAACAGACTAGCTGACCTGTCTCCTGAGAAACCTGTATGAGGCTTAAGAAGCAACAGTTAGAACAAAACATGGAACAATGGACTGGTTCAAAATTGGGAAAGGAGTAAGACAAGGTTGTATATTGTCACCCTGCTTATTCAACTTACGTGCAGA
>NW_011488207.1:8781-10880 GCF_000754665.1 Bison bison bison
AATATCCTGGAGAGGACTAGGAAATTGATTTTACTCATATGCCACAAGCTAATGGATATTCTTGCTCTCACGTTTGGGTGGATAGTTTTACTGGATGGATTTAGGCTTTTCCCTGTCATAGTGAACAGGCTAAGGAGGTTATAAGAATTTTAATCCATGAAATTATCCCCAGGTTTGGGCTGCCACGGAGGCTTCAGACTGACAGTGGCTCTGCCTTTAAAGTAAAAGTGAAAGTGAAGTCGCTCAGTCGTGTCCCCATGGACTGCAGCCTACCAGGCTCCTCTGTCCATGGGATTTTTCAGGCAAGAGTACTGGAGTGGGGTACCATTGCCTTCTCCATTGGCTCTGCCTTTAAAGCGGCTCTAACTGAGGGGATGTCTAAAGCTTTAGGAATAGAATATCATTTACACTGTTCCTGGAGACCCCAATCCTTAGGAAAGGTTGAAACAGCTAACGACATTATCAAAAGACATCTGTGCACATTAACTCAAGAGACACAGGACAATTGGATTAAAGTTCTACCCATAGCTTTAATGAGGGCTGGGACTGCCCCCCAAAAGGAGGGGCTGTCCCCCTTTGAATGTATTTATGGAAGGCCTTTATTATGCACAGACCTTGTTATAGACCCTGAAGCCTTAGAATTAACTAATTATGTAACTCAGCTCTCAGCTTTTCAACAGGCATTAATGGAACTCCTGCAGGTGACTGCTGACCCAGCCTCTGAGTCAAGCAAGCCTCTATTTCAGCCAGGAACTGAGGTCCTGATAAAAACATTGGGATCTGGGGGCCAGTCCCTCGAACCCTTCTGGGAAGGCCCTTACCAGCTTATTCTTTCCTCTCCCACAGCTGTCAAAGTGCCAGGAATTGACTCGTTGGTGCATCACACTCAAGTTTAAGAGGTGGCACCCTGACCAGAACTAAGTGACGTCATTTTATGTCTTTACTTTCTATGCTCTGACTTTGTACTTTTCAGATGGGCCTGATACTCTGTGTGAGCCTACTTCTGCTGACTCCAAAAATCCTGAGTTTGCCGTTTGATCCTCAAGACAATGCCTTCCTGTCCTGGGCTCACTCCTATGCTGCATTCCACAGTTGGTCTAACTGCTGGGTCTGCAGAGTGCTCCCTTCTTCATCAGTGGAAGGCTTCCCATGGTGTACATCTCCACTTCAAGGAAAAGACTTTCTCCAACTCTGCGAATACCTTCGACAACAATCATATGTGATGCCTCTTCTTAATCTGATGACATCTAAAAATCCTAAGATGGACTGGTGCAACACTTTGTACTTTAACTATGAATGTAATGTGGCTTTTAATTTTGATTATTCATTGTCTTGGTTTTATGACTATTTTGCTACACAGAAGGTAAATGGGTCTAGATCTAATGGCTTTTTACCTGATGTTTATCAAATATGGGATGATATGAGGTTATATGGCTAACTCCTGAAAAAGGAAATCTAATGTCTACTGCCCCTATATGCTGGGGACAAATACAGCCATCCCCAGAAGTTAGCCAACAACTTAATTATAATGATTGGAAACAATTGGGACTTTTGCCTCAGGAAATATGCAAGGTAATCATTCCCGTATTTTCCAACCCCAGTTCAGGTCCTCCCTTTGCCTGGCCAAGTGCTGATTGGGACTGGATATCTCAGTCACGCTGGCTTGCTCCAAAGGGACCTATTGGATATGTGGCTCTTGCCTATAGGATGAGCCCTCTGGCTAGATAGGGAGATGCACCCTAGGTCTAGCTTTTACTCACGGCTTCATATTTTCAGAGCTTCCAGAAAAGCCTGCTAATTTACCACACCTTAAACTCGGTGGGCAAGATCTGTATTTCACTGGTATGATTATTTGGCTTCAGTGTTTGTTCCCTCTCTGGGAACTACAGATGTTATGCTCCGAGTGGATGCTTTGACTACTTTTACTCAACAGGCATTACAAGATTCTCAAAAAGCTATTTCAGCTCTTAAAAAAAATTTTTTTTTATTTTAATTGGAGGCTAATTTACTTTATAATATTGTATTGGTTCTGCCACACATCAACATGAATCCACCACAGGCGTACACGTGTTCCCCATCCTGAACCCCCCTCCCACCCC
>NW_011488208.1:0-353 GCF_000754665.1 Bison bison bison
ACAGACTCTAAAGAGTCTTCTCCAACACCACAGTTTGAAAGCATCAGTTGATCAGTGCTGAGCCTTCTTTGTGGTCCAACTGTCACATCTGTACATGACTACTGGAAACCATAGGTTTGATTATACAGACCTTTTCAGCAAAGTAATGTCTTCACTTTTTAATTCGCTAAGTTTGTCATTGCTTTTCTTCCAAGGAGCAAGCACCTTTTAATTTCTTGGTGGCAGTCACCATCTGCAGTGATTTTGGAGCCCCAAAAATAAAGCCTATCACTGTTTCCACTGTTTCCACTGATTCCCCATCTATTTGCTATGAAGTGATGGGACTGGATGCCATGATCTTCGTTTTTTGAATG
>NW_011488208.1:686-1003 GCF_000754665.1 Bison bison bison
TTTGCATCAACATGGGTGCAGCTAGAGATGATCATACTAAGTGAAGTAAGTCAGAAAGAGAAAGACAAATACCCTATTATATCATGCATATTTAGAATTTAAAATATGGCACAGGTATATGTATGTCCCCTCCCTCTTGAACCCCCCTCTATGGCTGATTCATGTTGAGGTTTGACAGAAAACAGCAAAATTTTGTAAAGCAACTATCCTTCAATTAAAAATAAATACATTTATCAAGACAGTATGGTACTGGCACAAAGACAGAAATATTGATCAATGGAATAAAATAGAAAGCCCAGAGATAAATCCACGCACCT
>NW_011488208.1:3647-4712 GCF_000754665.1 Bison bison bison
CTATGAAACCAGTCCCAGTGCCAAAAACACTGGGGATCACTGCTGTATGGGACTCTCTGTGCTTTCTGCACTAGAGTGTCTGTTTCCTTGCTCAGTTTAGAGAAGTTTTCAGCTATTATGTTTCCAAATATGTTCTCAGTCCTTCTCCCTCTATTCTCGAAGCTTCTAGGCCCTCTATAATGAAAATATTAGAACACTTGATGCTGTCTCAGAGATCTCTATTGTAGTGTTTTTTGCCATATATTGACATGAATAAGCCATGGGTGTACATGTGTTCCCCATCCTGACCCTCCCTCCCACCTCCCTCCCCATCCCATTCCTCAGGGTCATCCCAGTGCACCGGCCCTGAGCACCCCTCTCATGCATCAAACCTGGACTGGTGATCTATTTCATTTATGGTAATATACATGTTTCAATGCTATTCTCTCAAATCATCCCACCCTTGCCTTCTCCCACAGAGTCTAAAAGTCTGTTCTTTATCTGTGTCTCTTTTGCTGTCTCACATATAGGGTCATCATTACCATCTTTCTAAATTCCATATATATGCATTAATACACTGTACTGGTGTTTTTCTTTCTGACTTACTTCACTCTGTATAATAAGCTCCAGTTTCATCCACCTCATTAGAACTTATTCAAATGCATTCTTTTTAATAGCTGAGTAATATGCCATTATTTCTTTTCCCGAGTTCTTTGATCATCTTCATGATCACTATCCTGAACTTTTTCTTGGGTAGATTGCCTATTTCCACCTCATTTAGTTCTTCCTGTAGGGTTTTATCTTGATCCCACATATGGACAATGTTCTACTGTCACCTCATTTTGCCTCAGTTGCTGTTTGTACTTTTATGTATCTGGACAATCCCATGGATGGAGGAGCCTGGTAGGCTGCAGTCCATGGGGTCACACAGAGTCGGACATGACTGAGCAACTTCAATTTCACTTTTCACTTTCATGCATTGGAGAAGGAAATGGCAACCCACTCCAGTGTTCTTGCCTGGAGAATCCCAGGGACAGGGGAGCCTGATGGGCTGCCGTCTATGGGGTTGCACAGAGTCGGACATGA
>NW_011488208.1:4812-6369 GCF_000754665.1 Bison bison bison
CCGTCTATGGGGTTGCACAGAGTCGGACATGACTGAAGTGACTTAGCAGCAGTAGCAGCAGCAGGATGGTTACATTTCCCAACCTTGAAGAAGTTGCCTTTTGTAGATGACCTATGTGTCCCAGCTGTGCCCTCCTCTCTTGTCACTCAAGTTATATGATCTCGGGGTTTGCCTTATGAGGGCTGTGTGGGTTTTTCTGTGGTGATAGATCACAGTGTGTGCAGTCTGATAGTTTTAATTGGTTGGTTGTCAGATCCTGCTTTTTGCAGAGGCTACTGGCTGCTGGTTGACAGGACTGGGTCATGAGGGGCTGAATGTGGAATTCCAGGGGCCTTGGGGCTAGTTCTGGGTTACTGATGGATGGAGTCAGGGCCTGAGACCGGATAGCAGTTGCCCATCCACTGGTGGAAAATGCTAGGCTCTGGGGGTGCTAGCCTACTGGCAGTAGAGCTAAATCCTGGGCTCTTATTACAAGATTCAGAAGGCTCAGAGTTGGTGTCAGATCACGATGGGTGGAGTCAGTTTGTAACACTGTTGTGGGGTCTGGGGTATCTTAAAGTTTGGATTGGTTTGCTACTGTGAGGGCCATGGCCTAGCTGGTCATAGCTGAATTTGGCCTCTTTGCTTCCACAAATTCATGTCCTGAAGTTCAGAGCCAAACAGGAATGCTTTTGGTCTAAACCACAACTTGTAATTCAATGGCTATAGATACCACTGTGACCCAATACTCCAGAAAAGGATTGCTTACCATTTTAAGATAAAGCAGTGGTTTTAGAATTAGACCTTTGAAACTATGCCCTGGCTTTCTGCACCAGTATGATATTGAATAAAACAATTTTGTTTTATTGTTGGTCAGCAATTTTCTATGAGATGTGCAAGTGCTGTTTAGCATCATCACACTCTCAGTATTCTCTATAGAAGTGTTGTTGTTGTTTAGTCATTAAGTCGTGTCTGACTCTTTGCGACCCCAGGGACTGCAGCATGCCTCGCTTTGCTGTCCTTTACCATCTCCCATAGTTTGGTCAAAGTCATGTCCATTGAGTCCATGATGCCATCCAACCATCTCATCCTCTGTCACCATCTTCTCCTCCTGCCCTCAATCTTCCACAGCATCAAGGTCTTTTCCAATGAGTCGGCTCTTCACACCAGGTGGCCAAAGTATTGGAGCTTCAGTATCAGTCATTCCAATGAATATAAAGGGCTGATTTCCTTTAGTATTGACTGATTTGGTCCCCTTGCTGTCCAATGGACTCTCAAGAGTCTTTTCCAGCACAACCATTCAAAAGTATAGTTCTTCAGTGCTCAGCCTACTTTATGGTACAGTTCTCACATCTGTACATGACTACTGGAAAAACCATAGCTTTGACTATATGGACCTTTGTTGGCAAAGTGGTGTCTCTGCTTTTTAATATGCTCTCTAGGTTTGTCATAGCTTTTCTTCCAAGAAGCAAGAGTCTTAATTTCATGACTGAAGTTACTGGCTACAGTGATTTTGGAGCCCAAGAAAATAAATTCTGTCACTGTTTCCATTGTTTCCTCATCTATTTGCCATGAACT
>NW_011488208.1:7800-10206 GCF_000754665.1 Bison bison bison
AGAGATCTGTAGCAATGCTGGCAGCAGGGTGGGTTATTTTCAAGCTTCTGACTCATTGACGCTATACCCTTTTACCCAGGACTGAATCCTTACTCCTGAAGAAACTACACAGTATTGCTTCATCTGTAGCAATAATGGTTGTGCTAATGTCCACAGACTAAAAGAAAATCTCCAAATAAAATGTGAACAGTTGTAATAAGAACCATTTTCAACTCACTGTATATTTGAACATATGAATATTTTAAAGGAGGACAATAGTGATAGTTCTTAGTACGTAGAAATGTTCTTTGCTATTTCTCTGAGGTGGTATTTAAGTTGAAAACTAGATTAAAGGTAAAGAGAAGTTGCTTAGAAAAAAGGATCATAAAGTAAGATGATACTGTTTAGAAGACTACAGAATGTTATTGAAGATTTGAAAACAAGAAGTAAGATTTGGCCATGTACATAGTGAGTAGATTAATTCAGGAAATTTTCTGTTTTCTGAGAAGCTAAAAGAATAGGTATTATCACTCAAGTTGTCAAAGAGTTGTATTTGTAAAAAAACATCTGAGCATTTTGTTAAGCCAAGTTATAAAACTAAGAAACACATTAGGCAGCTACTTTGTTCTCAGCTCTGTGTAAGTGCTATGGAAAACATGAGGAAGAAATGGGACTCATGCCTGAGAATACTTACAAAGACAGCATCATATAATGGAAAGAGTTGTGGACTGAGAGTCAGAAGACTTGGATTCCACCTTCTTATGCTGTGACTTTGGCCAAGGGACTTCTCTCTGAGCTTTAGATTTTCAGACTGTTGAAATAAGAGTCAATGAGATGGTATGTGAGAGTACTTCAGAAATTATGAAGCACTAGTCAGATACTGTCAATGACAATACAGTTGCTTGAGGTAATAATGGTGTAGTAAAAAGAACACTCTGATATTCAGACAAACCCGGGGTCGAATTCTGTCTTTGTTAATTACTAACTGTAGAGGCCTTGGGGATTTACTTAACCTTTATGGGCCTCAGTCCCCTTTTGTAAAGTTAGAATAATGATAACAACAGTAAACATTTGTTTCATAATATTTGCTTGTCACATAGTAGGTACTTGGTAATGGTAGCCTTTATTACTCATACAAAATGAATACAGTTAAGTAGGAAACCGTATGATATAAGCTGTAAAAATAATGAGAATTTAAAATTCTATGTCAAAATATATTGTAAGTAAAGTTCCATGATAGCAGAAATAACTGAGAGTGTCCCTTTTCAAAATTTTTATAAAATGAAAATAGGCCTTTAAAAGAACACTATTGTATGTTTTTAAAAATGTTGTAAGATTAAGACAGCAGCAGTGACACAGATATGAGAATTTTTGAGGAAGCAAATTCTATAAAAGTTGATGATTCACTGGTGAGTGAAAACAGCAAGTGAGGGCAGGTGACTCTCAAGTATTTGTCTTTTGACTAAATAAATGATGGTAACAACTTATTGATGCCTAATATGAAATAGGTTCTGAAAATAAGGTGGTAAGTTAAACATAGTTCTTGTCCACATGTATATTGCATTCTATCGAAGGAAGCAGGATATAAACAAACAAAAATGTAGTTTTAAACTGTGGTAAGCATTAAGAGTGCTATGTCTTTACAATATTGTATTGGTTGTAATCAGCCTCCAATTAAAATAAATAAATGTATATTAAAAAAAAGAGTGCTATGTCAACATATTTCAGAGAGATGTATTATAATACTAGTGAATACAAGAGGATAACAAGGTTTTGAGAGAAAAACAAAATGATGACTCCATTTTTTGAACATGTTAAGTTTTGAAGTACCAGTGGGAAACAGTTGATATCTAGAAGGTATGTGAAGATATAGATTTGGAACTCAAAGTAAGATCTGGGTGGTGGGTGTTATTCAGTCAGTCATGTCTGACTCTTTGTGACCCCATGGACTGTAGCCCACCAGGCTTCTCTGTTCATGGAATTCTCCAGGCAAGAATACTGGAGTGGGTTGCCATTTCCTTCTCCAAAGATCTGGGTAGTAGACATTTTAAAAAATTTTAATTCATATGATCATTATAGTTATAGGATTACATGAAGTCACGTAAAAATAGCACACAGAGCAGAAAACCACAAAGGCAGTGTGTGTGTGTGTGTGCGTGCTTGTGCGGTTTTGTTTTAGCTTTTCAAAATTTTTTATTTTTTATTGAAGTATAGTTGATTTACAACACTGTGTTAATTTCTGCTATACAATGAAGTAACTTACTTATGCATATATATATTCATTCTTTTTCATATTGTTTTCCATTATGGTTTATGGTAGGATATTGAATATAACTTCTTGTGCTATACAGTAGGACTTCATTGTTTATCCATCTTATACATACTAGTTTGTTTCTGATGATCCCAAACTCCCAATCCATTCCTTCC
>NW_011488208.1:10306-10406 GCF_000754665.1 Bison bison bison
ACAATTGTACTCATCTCACATGCTAGTAAAGTAATGCTCAAAATTCTCCAAGCCAGGCTTCAGCAATATGTGAACCATGAACTTCCTGATGTTCAGGTTG
>NW_011488208.1:12957-14379 GCF_000754665.1 Bison bison bison
ATAGCATATTCAAAAGCAGAGACATTACTTTGCCAACAAAGGTCCGTCTAGTCAAGGCTATGGTTTTTCCTGTGGTCATGTATGGACGTGAGAGTTGGACTGTGAAGAAGGCTGAGTGCCGAAGAATTGATGCTTTTGAAGTGTGGTGTTGGAGAAAACTCTTGAGAGTCCCTTGGACTGCAAGGAGATCCAACCAGTCCATTCTGAAGGAGATCAGCCCTGGGATTTCTTTGGAAGGACTGATGCTAAAACTGAAACTCCAGTACTTTGGCCACCTCATGAGAGGAGTTGACTCATTGGAAAAGCTCTGATGCTGGGAGGGATTGGGGTCAGGAGGAGAAGGGGACGACAGAGGATGAGATGGCTGGATGGCATCACCAGCTCGATGGACGTGAGTCTGGGTGAAGTCCAGGAGTTGGTGATGGACAGGGAGGCCTGGCGTGCTGCGATTCATGGGGTTGCAAAGAGTCGGACATGACTGAGCGACTGAACTGAACTGATCCACATGTCTTTAATACATTCTAGATGAAGTGGAGCTATTCTGTTCTCTAAATTTCCTACCACTCCTGCAGGGAGTATCAGTTTGTTCAGCCATTTTGGATGACAAGTTAGCAGTATGTATTAAAATCAAAATGCATATCATCAATGACCAAACAGTACCACCATTCTGTATCTACCCCAGAGTAACATTTGCACAAAAACAAAAGCAGATATGGCATGAATACTCCTACAGTCTTAGTTGTCATAGAAAAAAAGAAAGAGAGAGAGAGAGAGAGAGAGACAACCTAGGTGTTGACCAGCAGGGAAAGCTAAATTTAAAGTATTTCCATATCATGGAATATTATGCAATAGCTGAAAAGAATACAGAATAACTCTGGGTACTGTAATGAATAGAGATCCAAGATAAATTGTTCAATTAAAAAAAATGTTGCAGAAGAATACTTCTATTTCTATGTTGATACTTTAAAAAAACTATGTGTTTTGTGCATGCATGTGTATATACATACATTTGTATATATGAATTTAAAAGTTTTAAATATATCAAATATTACACAACACATATAGCACTGACTACATTTGGGTAGGATAAAAATTTATCTACTGGCTACATTTGAGTTTGGTGGCTGTTCAAGAGAAATTGTAACTTTATAAGTAATGTTTTAATTTTATACTGAAAAAATATTTACATATTACTTGCAAAATTACTTTTATCTAATTTAAAAGAGTAGAGTAATTATCTGTAACTATCTGAAATCAAGTCATACCAAACTACATAATGAAGTGGTTAGCAACAGTGCCTTTTAAGTGGGGCTTCATAGATTTGAAACCTGGCTCTGCAACTTAGTAGCTGTGTTTGAGCAAAATGCATACATTCTCTATGCTTCTATTTCCTCATTTTTAAAATGAAGATAATAACAATTT
>NW_011488208.1:17896-18933 GCF_000754665.1 Bison bison bison
TGTGTTCAAACTGTTTTCATTCATACATTACTGTCTTCTTGAAAAGCCATAGTGTGGTACTCTTTAATGATTTTGTCAAAAACATGAGAAAGAAGAAAGATAAATGAAAATCACATAAATCTTCAAAGGAATACCAATTCCACTGACAGCACACAGGGTTGAATCCAGTAAGATGAAAGTATTTTTTTTAAGTTTCTTTCATCCAACAGCCACTTAGTGCTATATTACTCTCACCAGTATCCCAAATAAGAATCATTCTATCACTTATTAAATGTTTATTTGAACAAAGGACTCATAATTATGTGACACAGACTGTTCAATTGTTGAGCAGCTAGAACTGTAGTTTATATTGACCTAAATCAGCAACTCTGAAACTTTAATAACTGGCTCCTTTCCTCACTTAGAGCTACACAAATCAATTTTGTTTCATCTTTTACATGGCAAGTTTTTGAATATTTGTAGACACTGATCCTGCCATCCTAGAATTATCTATTTTTCAAGCCAAAAATTCCTGTACTTATTTGATCTCCTATCACTCTCTTTATCCTCTGAACCAATTCCAGTTCAGTGATGCTCTACTTAAAGTGCAGGGCTTAGTATTTTTGTTGCTGGAAAAGTACATCTGCTATTGCAACTTTTTTGCACATATCAGAGACCTAATCTGGAGCAGTTGTTCTTCTAATGACCTCATGTACTTAACCCTTCTGGTATCTAATTAAAAATAAACATATATCAGGGTCCCTATGTTTCCCTGTGGAACTGCTCTAATTCATCTTTGTCCTCTGGCTACTACTTTACATAAGATAACCATGAGCAGTTAATTTTGGAAACACATATGATAGAAACTTTCGCGGATTCATTTTGATATTTGGCAAAACTAATACAATTATGTAAAGTTTAAAAATAAAATAAAATTAAAAAAAAAAAAAGAAACTTTCAGTTCACTTTTTTCCCCTTAATGTACTTTCAATCATCGAAACTTCTGGCTATATTCAATGATAATTTTCTTACACCTATTTATTTTTCCATCCCCAACC
>NW_011488209.1:0-450 GCF_000754665.1 Bison bison bison
TATTAAGAAGAGGTGGCAAGAATACACAGAACTATACAAAAAAGATCTTCATGACCCAAATAACCACGATGGTATGATCACTCACTTAGAGCCAGACATCCTGGAACGTGAAGTCAAGTGGGCCTTAGGAAGCATCACTATGAACAAAGCTAGTGGAGGTGATGGAATTCCACCTGAGCTTTTTCAAATCCTGAAAGATGATGCTGTGAAAGTACTGCACTCAATATGCCAGCAAATTTGGAACACTCAGCAGTGGCCGCAGGACTGGAAAAGGTCAGTTTTCATTCCAGTCCCAAAGAAGACAATGGCAAAGAATGCTCAAACTACTGCACAATTGCACTCACCTCACATGCTAGCAAAGTAATGCTCAAAATTCTCCAAGCCAGGCTTCAGCAATATGTGAACCGTGAACTTCCTGATGTTCAAGCTGGATTTAGAAAAGGACAGAGG
>NW_011488209.1:4474-5198 GCF_000754665.1 Bison bison bison
TTTCCAATGAGTCAACTCTTCGCATGAGGTGGCCAAAGTACTGGAGTTTCAGCTTTAGCATCAGTCCTCAAATGCGGTTAGTCTAATGTTTTCTTCAGGGTTAGACTGGGGATGTGTACTGGGGGAGGAGGACCCCAGAAGTAGGCTTCCTCTCTCCTCACATCATGGGCGCCTGCAACCAACATGACCCATCGTGACCTGGAGGCCCTGGGATCTGGAGCCCCTGGAGGTGGTAGTCTGTCCGGCTTCCCCGCGTGGTATTCCGTTCTGTGTCCTTCGGCAGAACGCCGCTGTGTGGAGCCCACACCAGAAGAGTAGGGCGTTTGCTCCACCGCCTGCTTGGACCCATCTGCACAGGAGTCTCGTCTTCCCCACTTACATGCTAAATCACGTACCCCAGTGTGGACTCGACGCTTACACTCCAGCACAACTTATTTGTTCACACTGGTCTGGGTTTGGGGCTGAGTCGGTGACGGCCAAGCCCCTTGCTCCCGCCCATCATCCTGGAGCATTTCCTCATTTCCAGGCTCATCTTGTACATTTCCTGTCCCAGCCACCAGCAAATTCCTCCGGATTGGTGAACTGTGCTTACTCACTGAACTTTATCGCCACTCACTATATGAGAATTAGTTGTAGGAGAGAGACCTGTGAGGAGTGTCAGTCTCCTATCTGAGCCTGGAGTTCCAGCCAGGCATGGCCCCAGTCCTGAGTGGCTGAGGGAGGG
>NW_011488210.1:0-356 GCF_000754665.1 Bison bison bison
GAGAACACCAGAGAACTCCTCATTTCAGGGAACATTAATCGATAGAAGCTCATCAAAAACCTCCATACCTACACTGAAACCAAGCACAACCCAAGGGCCAACAAGTTCCAGAGCAAGACATACCACGCAAATTCTCCAGCAACACAGGAACATAGCCCTGAGCTTCAATATACAGGATGCGCAAACTCACACCAAACCCATTGACATCTCAAAACTCATTACTGGACATTTCATTGCACTCCAGAGAGAAGAAATTCAGCTCCACCCACCAGGACACAGACACAAGCTTCCCTAACCAGGAAACCTTGACAAGCCACCCGTCCAACCCCACCCACAGCAAGGAAACTCCACTATAA
>NW_011488210.1:4584-5624 GCF_000754665.1 Bison bison bison
TTAATCTCAAAAATATACAAGCAACTCCTGCAGCTCAATTCCAGAAAAATAAACGACCCAATCAAAAAATGAGTCAAAGAACTAAACAGGCATTTCTCCAAATAAGACATACAGATGGCTAACAAACACATGAAAAGATGCTCAACATCACTCATTATCAGAGAAATGCAAGTCAAAACCACAATGAGGTACCATTTCATGCCAGTCAGAATGGCTGCTATCAAAAAGCCTACAAACAAGAAATGTTGGAGAGGGTGCAGAGAAAAAGGAACCCTCTTACACTGTTGGTGGGAATGCAAACTAGTACAGCCACTATGGAGAACAGTGTGGAGATTCCTTACAAAACTGGAAATAGAACTGTCATATGACCTCGCAATCCTACTACTGGGCATACACACCCAGGAAACCAGAATTGAAAGAGACACGTGTACCCCAATGTTCATCGCAGCACTGTTTATAATAGCCAGGACATGGAAGCAACCTAGATGTCCATCAGCAGGTGAATGGATAAGAAAGCAGTGGTACATATACACAATGGAATATTACTCAGCCATTAAAAAGAATGCATTTGAATCAGTCCTAATGAGGTGAATGAAACTGGAGCCTATTATACAGAGTGAAGTAAGCCAGAATGAAAAACACCAATACAGTATACTAACGCATATAAATGGAATTTAGAAAAATGGTAATGATAACCCTATATGCGAGATAGCAAAAGAGACACAGATGTATAGAACAGTCTTTTGGACTCTGTGGGAGAGGCAAAGGTGGGATGATTTGGGAGAATGGCCTTGAAACATGTCTATTATCATATGTGAAATGAATCGCCAGTCCAGGTTTGATACATGAGACAGGGTGCTCGGGGCTGATGCACTGAGATGACTCAGAGGGATGGGATGGGGAGGAAGGTGGGAGGGGGGTTCAGGATGGGGAACACGTGTACGCCCGTGGCAGATTCATGTCAATGTATGGCAAAATCAATACAATATTGTAAAGTAATTAGCCTCCAATTAAAATAAATAAATTTATATTTTAAAAAA
>NW_011488210.1:7991-9375 GCF_000754665.1 Bison bison bison
AGATCTGGTGATGTCCATGTGTAGAGTTGTCTCTTGTGTTGTTTGAAGAGGGTGTTTGCTATGACCAGTGCATTCTCTTGGCAATCTGTTAGCCTTTGCCCTGTTTCATTTTGTATTCCAAGGCCAAACTTGCCAATTATTACAGGTGTCTCTTGACTTCCTACTTTCACATTCCAATCCTCTATGATGAAAAGGATGTTTGGTGAGGGGTATTAGTTCTAGAAGATCTTGTAGGTCATCACATAACTGTTCAGCTTCAACTTCTTCAACATTACTGGTTGGGGCATAGACTTGGATTACTGTGAAATTGAATGGTTTGCCTTATAGATGAACAGAGATCATTCTGTCATTTTTGAGATTGCACCCAAATATTGCATTTTGAAATCCTTTGTTGACTATGAGGGTTACCTCATTTCTTCTAAGGGATTCTTGCCCACAGTAGTATAATGGTCATCTAAATTAAATTTGCCCATTCCAGTGAACATCAGCATGTTAGGAATCAGTGAACTACTAGACAGTGAGTCTCCAAAGACAGATTTTGGCTGATTTTCCAGATACAGAGTAGATGCTTAGTAAATATTCATTGAATGAATGATTGAGATGGTTCCTAGGCTTCATGTGATCCTGAAAGTCTAATTCCATGTGTCATCAAGTGTGCAATAACAAAGATAACACAAGTTTCATCTTTTATTCTCTTCCTTTGTCCAAGAGCTCAAATTGTTTGATTTCTTGGAGGTAGGCAAGATCACCTGGCTGGTATCCAAAGGGAATGCTTGGTAAGAACCTGATTCAGTGAAAGAGGACTTAAATGCTTTCTGGGGGCTCTGTTCATAATGGAAATGCTTCTGTCTCCTCTTTGCCTGGCTCTTGGCATAACTTCTGAGAGCTCTGTCATGCTAGGAGTTACTTCTGAGCCATTGAGAGATTAGATCACATTAAAGGGATGGACATCGTATCGCATTCTGTCATTGCTAAATGCCTGCAGAGCTGTGAGTTCTAAGAAGCAATTGGTGACTGGAATTTCCCCTTGAGGATGAACAAACTATATGGGAGAGAGTGAGTGATTAGAACAGGTCCAAGAATCTCTAGTCCAAGGACTTGAGTGAGTTTATATTCCCCTCTGGGCCAGCAGGATACAAGCTTTTAAGAACAGGGGTGTAACTTGGTGGAGAATAGCCCAGCATTGCTCTAGCATCAAATTCTTCAGGTCCATCAAATCAATTTGGTTTCCCTGGGCTTTGTGAGACTGAACGTTGAGACTGTTGTTCCTAAGAGTGACATTGCCAGGAACATCTCAGGGGACTCAGCATTAATTTGAGTGGACAAGCTTCAGGAAGTCCTGGATGAGCCTCAGGAAGCCAGGTGGTTGAGCCCAGTGTAACTT
>NW_011488210.1:9475-10710 GCF_000754665.1 Bison bison bison
CAGGCTCCATACCCTTTCCCATGGAACCCTGAGCAAGTGTGAAACTGAAGTCAGCAGGGAGAAAGACAGGCTCAGTGACCTTTCTTCAGGGGTGCTCAGCTGTGAGTCCCGTCTCTGGGGGGGTTAGCACTGTCCCTGCCAGAGACAGGGACATATTCTTCTCTATATGATGTGCTTTTCTAGGGTGCACCTCCACCCCCAGTTAGGCCAGTGTCTTCCCTTTGGGCCGAGTGACTTTACCCTGATGCCTTGGTGAGCCTAATGGAAACTAAAGCTTAGTAGACTTTTGTTTTATTGAAGGAAATTGTTATTTCTGGTCCAGAGAGACTAAGCAGAAGTTAAAATTGCAGAAATATTTTTGGAATGTTGTGTAACAGTTTACAAAACCCATCTGATTGGTTCACTCTTCATATAACCCAGTACCTGGCACTTAGTGGATATTCCCATGTTTGGCATATGAATGAACCTGGGATTTGTTATTCTAACTTACAGATGTGGGAATTGAGGCCCAAGCAGGTGAACTGAATTTCCTAAAACGCAAATGTCTTGTTAGTCACTGTGGGGGCTTGGCTTGAAATCAGGCTCAATGCAGATTAACATTTACTGAGCACCTATCATGTGAGACATTTGCCAGTGATAGACAAGCACAGTCCTTGGTTTTGAGAAGTTTATGGGCTTGCCAGGAAGTCAGACCCATAAAGAAATTGATTCAGAACAAAGTCCTAAGCACTATGATAGAGAACTCTGTGCAATGTGATGGGGAGGGGTGGCTAATCCAGTCTGATTTGGTCACAGAATACTTCTTGAAGAATTGACATCTTGGTTAAGTTTTGAAGGTTCGGTAGAGGTAGGCCAAGAGTAGAAAAACAGTATAGGCTGAGAGATCTGTTTCAATAGGGGCACAGAGGTGTGAGCTGGCATGCTATGTATTCTCTGCAATGGTCTTTGCTGAGGGGGAAGAGGCAGGAATGATGATTAGAGAGGAATCAGATCATTGAAGGTAACAACTTGGCCTCACACAAATTACTTTCCAACTTTTCGGACTCATTCAAATCACTTGGGAAAGTTAAAAAATATAAAGATATCACATCTATGTCCCAGTGAATTTCTTGATCAGCTGGCATTGACGGTGCCTTCTGGGGAGTTCTTGTGCTTACCTTGTGGCTCAGCTGATAAAGAATCTGCCTGCAATGCAGGAGACCTGGGTTTGATCCCTGGGTTGGGAAGATCCCCTG
>NW_011488210.1:13204-13698 GCF_000754665.1 Bison bison bison
CACAGTAATCCAAGTCTATGCCCCAACCAGTAATGCTGAAGAAGCTGAAGTTGAATGGTTCTATGAAGACCTACAAGACCTTCTAGAACTAACAGCCCCAAAAAATGTCCTTTTCATCATAAGGGACTGGAATGCAAAAGTAGGAAGTCAAGAGATATCTGGAATAACAGGTAAGTTTGGCCTTGGAATACAAAATGAAGAAGGGCAAAGGCTAACAGATTGCCAAGAGAATGCACTGGTAATAGCAAACACCCTCTTCAAATAACACAAGAGACAACTCTACACATGGACATCACCAGATGGTCAATACCGAAATCAGACTGATTATATTCTTTGCAGCCAAAGATAGAGGAACTCTATACAGTCAGTAAAAACAAGAACAGGAGCCAACTGTGGCTCAGACCATGAACTCCTTATTATAAATTTCAGACTTAAATTGAAGAAAGTAGGGGAAACCATTAGACCATTCAGGTATGACCTAAATCAAATCCTTT
>NW_011488210.1:13798-14324 GCF_000754665.1 Bison bison bison
CCCCAATCCCTCCCAGCATCAGGGTCTTTTCCAATGAGTCAACTCTTCCCATGAGGTGGCCAAAATATTGGAATTTCAGCTTCAGCATCAGTCCTTCCAATGAACACCCAGGACTGATCTACTTTAGGATGGACTGGTTAGGCCTCTCTAAAACAGACTTGGTGTGGTGGGGCATTCTGATGTCTTGACAATTTCAAATTATACCTTCTTTTAAAATGACTGATCTTAAAAAATAAATAAATAAATAAAATAAAATGACTGATCTTTATTACTTACAAACAGAAATGGTATTAGAAACAACAAACAAAATATTGCCTAGTAGAGGTCTTGATACAGTATGCTCCAATGAGTAGGTAAAGATCATTTGAATCAGCATGCTAATTATTTATACACAAATGTATGTTGTCAGAGAGCTTGGAAATATGCTGTTTTCTGAACTGGGTAAAACATCCCCTAAGAGCTCATATTTATACTCTTAAATTTTACTCAGAAACCCATTGTTGTTGTTTTCTTAAATAGATTAAGG
>NW_011488210.1:14452-15001 GCF_000754665.1 Bison bison bison
TCATGACCCAGATAACCACAGTGGTGTGATCACTGACCTAGAGCCAGACATCCTGGAATGTGAGTCAAGTGGGCCTTAGGAAGCATCACTATGAACAAAGCTAGTGGAGGTGATGGAATTCCAGTTGAGCTATTTAAAATCCTAAAAGATGATGTTGTGAAAGTGCTGTACTCAACACGTCAGCAAATTTGGAAAACTCAGCAGTGGCCACAGGACTGAAAAGGTCAGTTTTCATTCAAATCCTAAAGAAAAACAATGCCAAAGAATGTTCAAACTACTGCACAAATTGCACTCATGTCACATGCTAGCAAAGTAATGCTCAAAACTCTCCAAGCCAGGCTTCAACAGTACATGAACTATAAAATTCTGGATGTTCAAGCTGAATTTAGAAAGGGCCGAGGAACTAGGGATCAAATCACCAACATCCATTGAATCATAGAAAAAGTGAGAGAGTTCCAGAAAAACATCAAATTGTGCTTTACTGATTATGTGAAAGCATTTGACTGTGTGGATCACAATAAACTGTGGAAAATTCTTCAAGAGATGGGA
>NW_011488210.1:18376-19255 GCF_000754665.1 Bison bison bison
AAATCAAACTCTAGATAGTCAAATCCTTTCCCCAACTTGTTTGCCAGAGCCAGGGCTGTTGAAGAAAGTCTATCTTCTGTTGGGCTGTTTAGCATTTGTGGAAATAAACAAAGCAAAGTGCACAGAGTTCTGCAGATGCAAAAGCTTACATGCTGTGTTATAGCTGAGGGCCACCATGTTCCAGGGACTCCCTGAGGCTGACAGCTCCTAGTGATGTAAACACCCCCCACCCCCACCCTGGCAAGTGGGAGACCTTTAGTCCTTTGCCAGAATCACACATGCTCCTTTGCTCAGGGCTGAGGTAAGACTGAGGACCTTTTCTGAATGCCCGCGTGGGACCCCCGCATGGGTCCCACCCATGGGAGACAAAAGACATAAGGGCTGCCAGTGAACTTTAAAATGTTAATTTAAAAACAGCCCTTAATTACAAAAAAAGTAGCCTTAGTTATAGCTTACCACAGGCCGACCACACATTTCTGAATAGTTTTGCAAATGAAGAAATAAGTGAGTAGTTGATAAGTGAGGCCCAATTCCTCATTTGCATGCTGTCCTGCACATAAATTGTAATATGGCAACACCACAATTTTCAGCCCAATCACAAGTAAAACACATGAACACAGTTTGTTCGTTTCCCTTTTAATTGCACTACAAAGAAGAGTCTTTCTGTCTTTTGCCTTTTTTGACATCTCATCTTAAAAGCAGAAAGACTTTAATCTAGCTAAATCTATGTCTATACCCAATAAAGCTTGTTTTCATTTTCTTACCCAGCCAGCTAAGATTTATGCATTAATTATTCAACTGATGCATCTTAAACATCCTAGTTAAAACACACACTGTAGGCCAGGAACTGTTCATCCCCCCACCGCCCAGCACATTTTT
>NW_011488211.1:0-246 GCF_000754665.1 Bison bison bison
TTGGTGATGGACAGGGAGGCCTGGCATGCTGCGATTCATGGGGTCACAAAGAGTCGGACATGACTGAGCGACTGAACTGAACTGATACTCATCATAGAAAATACACTACTATATATAAAATAGATAACTAATGAGAACCTACAAGGAACTCTGCTTGGTGCTCTGTGGTGACTTAAATGGGAACAAAACCCAAAAAAGAGGGAATATATGTATACTTATGGCTGATTCACTTTGCTGTACATCAGA
>NW_011488211.1:544-1019 GCF_000754665.1 Bison bison bison
AAAAAAAAAAACCCACAAAATAAAAAGAATAAACAAGGAAAGTTATAAAAAATAAAGGAGTTTCTGCAATATATGATAACACTGATGAACCTTGAAGATGTTGTTGTTCAGTCGCTGAGTCGTGTCCCACTCTTTGCGACCCCATGGACTGCCGCACATGAGGCTCCTGTGTCCTTCACTATCTCCCTGAGTTTGTTTAAACTCATGTCCATTGAGTCGGTGATGCCATTCAACCATCTTGTCCTCTGTTGTCCCCTTCTCCTCCTGACCTCAATCTTTCCCAGCATCAGGATCTTTTCCAATGAGTCAGCTGTTTGCATCAGGTAGCCAAAGTATTGGAGCTTAAGCTTTGGCATCAGTCTTTCCAATGAATAGTCAAGATTGATTTCCTTGGATTGACTGGTTTGATCTCCTTGCAGTCCAAGGGACTCTCAAGAGTCTTCTCCAACATCACAGTTCAAAAGCAGCAATTCTT
>NW_011488211.1:2135-3164 GCF_000754665.1 Bison bison bison
GTCTTAAAGGAGCACTGCATTATCCCCTCAAATTTAATTAATTATCCCAATTCATTTTATACTAAAGTCAATCAAAGCATGAAATGCTCCCCTCTCCAAAAAAAAGCCCTTTGCTCTAAAGCATATTTTACCCTCTCTTCTTTCTCTACAAAGCCATCCTAGACTCACTTGACACATGGTGAGCTTCCTGTGAGAATTCCTCATGCATTTATGGGGCAAGTTCAGGTAGCTTTCAAAGAACCATGTAATTAGCACACTCTTCCATATTCTTATTTGATTTGTCAATGATTTGCTGTCTCTTAAATCAGATGGTACACTCCTGGAGAATAAGGTTAGCATGAAATACTTACACCACCTTGTCCACCCTCTCAGTGGGTTAGGAAAGTTTGGAACCAAAGAAATCTTCAACAACACTTGAGAATATACTTTGGAATATCATCAACATAAAGTTGATGTTCCTCTAAAGCATTAAAAATAGCTACAAGATGGTTCCTGCATGAGCATTAGTTAACAAATTATGTTGGGTTTTGTATTTAACCACCCTGAAGTGTGGACCTGTCTCCCCGTAAGCAGATATTACAGAGAAAAAGCAGCTGTGGCTGAAAGTCTTGTTGGGAAGTGAAAAGACACTGCACAGGTGTTGGTGTAGGAACAACAGCAGATAGAAGCTGAGTCACCTCTGTAACGAGCGTGATCAGGACAAAAGGAAGTATGATGCACACTGGATTGTGGGGTTGTGATTTGTTACTAAAAGTAGTCTTTCTCTGTCTCCACAGTGCCTGCAATTGCTTCTGTCATTTCGTTTATCATGCTGTGTTGTATTGTGAATGTTTCAGACGTTTCTTGGATGTGTCTGGGGAATTCTTGAAATGAAACTGAGTGGCAGACCTTCATCCATAGACTTCAGTAATTTTAGTGATGATATCAATGTCCTCTAGCAAAAGACTCCCGGGAACATACATATACTGATCAAGCTCTACAGGAGACCCAGGTTTGATTCCTGGGTCAGGAAGATCCCCTGGAGAAGGA
>NW_011488211.1:4352-4696 GCF_000754665.1 Bison bison bison
TGACCCAGAGGGATGGATGGGGAGGGAGGAGGGAGGAGGGTTCAGGATGGGGAACACATGTATACCTCTGGGCAGATTCATGTTGATATATGGCAAAACCAATACAATATTGTAAAGTTAAATAAAATAAAATTAAAAAAAAAACATGCTGCAGAGTGGTTCCCAGAAAGAAAAAGAGGAAGAGAAGACAAAAAAGGTTAAAAAAAAGAAGAGAAAGAAAAGTGGATGTACAGATTCAATGCAAGTTCTATTAAAATTCCAATGACATTTTTCATGGAAATAAGACAAATAGTCCAATCATATGGAATCACAAATAGCCAAAGCAATCCTGAGAAAGAACAAAA
>NW_011488211.1:4796-5605 GCF_000754665.1 Bison bison bison
AAAGTCATCTCTGATCACTCCACTCCAAAGGACTTTCTTCTGCTCTGATCTTGGTGCTTTTATTGTTTAGTCTACCTGATTGGCACTTTTAGGGTCTAACACTACATGCAATCCATGTATGTAATGATAAGAGGTAACATGTACTGTTAAAAGATCTTCTACTGCAAGAGACTTACCTCTCCAACTGAAACCTAAACTGTTTGAGGGTAGGGATCATAGGCTGAAAACTCATGTTTTTTATGTTTCAGGTTCTGTTTCAAGTTTTTGCATATGTTAATTCATTTAGTACAAGTCTACAAAGTAAGCACTATTATGATCTCCATTTTTCAGGTGAAAACAAAATACCTATTATTAACCCTCTGTTACCCACCCCCCACCCCTTCCCCATCCAGTTAACTAAGAGGCTGGTTAATGATGGATAGCAAAAGGCAGGGGAGTGGTGTGTGGAGATTTTCTCCCCAAATACTTTTCAAGTATAACTCACTTTACATAATACATGCTCTTAAAAACAACATTAATAAAACCATGTTTGCTTAAACAGAAGAGTAACCACTACTATGCAGATTATCAAAGCATTGTGAGGGCTTATGAAGATAGATCAATGCAATTTGGCATGTGGTATCTCCTTAGACTTTCACAATGCTACTCTTATCCTCATTTTACAGGTAAAGAAACCATGCTGCATATATATGGAATTTAGAAAGATGGTAGCAATAACCCTGTATACAAGACAGCAAAAGAGACACTGATGTATAGAACAGTCTTTTGGACTCTGTGGGAGAGGGAGAGGGTGGGATGATTTGGGAGAA
>NW_011488211.1:5705-8409 GCF_000754665.1 Bison bison bison
AGTAATCAAAATAACATGGCACTGGCATAAAACAGACAAATAGATCAATGGAATAGAAATAGAGGCCAGAAATAAACCAACCTGTATACAGTCAACTAATACTTGACAAGGGAGCCAACAATACTCAATGGGGAAAGGATGGTCTCTTCAATAAAAGGTAATGGGAGAACTAGATATCCACATGAAGAAGAATAAAAGTAGACTCCTATCTTACACAGCTCACAAACATTAAGTCAAAATGGATTAAAGGCTTAAATATAAAATCTGAAACTGTAAAACTCCAAGAATAAAACATAAGGTAAAAGCGCCTTCACATTAGTCTTGGCAGTGATTCTTTTTTTGTATAAAACACCAAAAGCACAAACAACAAAACCAAAAATTAATAAGTAGGACAATATCAACAAGTAGGGCTTCCCAGGTGATGCTGTGGTAAAGAACCTGCCTGCCAATGCAGGAGCCAAAAAAGACATTGGATTCGATCCCCAGATGGGGAAGATGCCCTGGAGAAGGAATGGCGACCCACTCTAGTATTCTTGCCTGGAAAATGGTATGGGCAGAGGAACCTGGCAAGCTACAGTCCAAGGGATTGAAAAAAGTTGGACATGACTGAGCACACACACACACAAGATGACATCAAACTTTTAGTGCTTCTGCACAGCAAAAGAAATAATAACAAATGAAAAGGCAACCTACAGAGTGGGAGAAAATATTTGAAAGCCATATATGTGTAAGGAGTTAGTATCCAAATATATAAGGAACTCAATAGCAAAAATCAAATAATCCAATTTAAAAAAAGGAAAAGGACCTGAATAGACTTTTTTTTCTACGAAACACATCTAAATTGCTAATGGGTATATGAAAAGATGCTCAACATCACTAATAATCAGGGAAACACAAATCAAAAACACAATGAAATACCATCTAACATATGATAGAGTGGCTAACATCAAAAAGATAACAAATAGCAAGTGTTATTTAAGGATGTGGAGTGCAGTGTGCCTCTGTGCACTGTTGATAGGATTGTAAATTGATACAGCCACTATACAATACAGTATGGAGGGTCTTCAAAATATAAAAAATATAATAAAGCCATCATGTGATTCAGCAATCCTACGTCTGCTACTGCTACTGCTGCTAAGTCGCTTCAGTCGTGTCCAACTCTGTGCGACCCCATAGACAGCAGCCACCAGGTCCCCCATCCCTGGGATTCTCCAGGCAAGAACACTGGAGTGGGTTGCCATTTCCTTCTCCAATGCTTGAAAGTGAAAAGTGAAAGTGAAGTCACTCAGTCGTGTCCGACTCTTAGCGACCCCATGGACTGCAGCCCACCAGGCTCCTCCATCCATGGGATTTTCCAGGCAAGAGTACTGGAGTGGGGTGCCACTGCCTTCTCCCAATCCTACCTCTGGTTGGGTATATCTGAAGAAAGTGAAGTCACTATCTGGAAGAGATTTCTGTACACCACACCTATGTTCACTGCAGCGTTATTCACAATAACTAAAACATGAAAACAACCAAAATGCCCATAAATGGATGAATGGACAAAGAAAATGTGATACACACACACACACACACACACACACACACAGAGGAATATTATTTAGCCATAAAAAAGGAAATTCTGTCATTTATGACAATACAGATGGATGGACATTGAAGGCATTATGCTAAGTGAAATAAGTCAGATAGTGAAAGACAAATACCATATTGTCTCACTTATATGTAGTATTTTAAAAAAGTCAAACTTACAGAAACAAAGTGGAGAAGGCAATGGCAACCCACTCCAGTAATCTTGCCTCGAAAATCCCAGGGACGGCAGAGCCTCGTAGGCTGCCGTCCATGGGGTCACACAGAGTCGGACACGACTGAAGTGACTTAGCAGCAGCAGCAGCATAGAAACAGAGTAGAATGGTGGTCGCCAGGGACTGGGGACTGGGGACTGGGGACTGGGGAAAATGGGAAGATATTGGTCAAAGCATACACAGTTTCCATTATAAGATGAGTAAATTCTGGCTATGTAGGGTACAAGGTGGTGGCTATTGTTAACAATGTTGTATTAAATACTTGAAGGTTGTTTAGAGGATAGATCTTAAATGTTCTCAGAAACAGTGGTAGCTATGTGATGTGATAAAGGTATTAACTAACTTTATTGTAGTAGTCATTTCACAACATATACATGTATCAAATCATCATGTTGAGCACCTTAAATTTATGCAATGTTATGTGTCAATTGTATCTCAATAAAGGTGGGCAGGGGGAAGGAAAATGGAGGGCAGAAGTGAGAGAATGGTGCTGGAGCTTTGTAAGGGCAGGTTAGGAGAGGTGAGGAAAGGTTGGGTAGGGTTTGTTTTTTTTCTTTTATTGTGAACCTGAAAGGACAAGGAAAAGAAACCAGGACTAGAACTTTCCTGGAGGCACTGTCAAGCCAACACTCCTCGAATAAGATCTGAGGTAAGAGTTGCCAACAAACACCCAAAACAAATCTGCCTATAGCAGAGCCCCATCTCTACTCCAAAACACAGTCCCACTGCTCCACCCAGTGGCAATCTTGAGATAGTGCCTAAAGGATATCTACCAGAGCCACACAGATTACATCAGAAACTTGACATTGCAGGGAGGAGTGCCCATGTTACTATTCTTTTTTTTTTTTTTAACTTTACATAATTGTATTAGTTTTGCCAAATATCAAAATGAATCTGCCACA
>NW_011488211.1:8509-9284 GCF_000754665.1 Bison bison bison
AAGAAATGATTTCAGATTTCCGAATTACAAGATCTGCCATTCAACAAATATTTATTGAAGAGGTACTAGGTGCTAATGGAGCTGGCATTTTGGGGGGTCAAGAAGAGAAGGGCAGGACACTGTTTTTATCCTCTGATAGCTAACTGAGGAAATAAGAGGCAAAGATTTGAAACAGTTAAGTAAAAATAACAAGCAGTATGTGAGAAGTGCCAAAATTGGGAGAACAGGGAGTCCAAGGGGGAGCTTGAAACAGAACGCAATGTCTCCCATGTCCTAGCAAAGGTTCCTTTAAGCTGAGTCGAGAGGATTTAAACAGAAAGGTTAAAGACCACCCCACTGCTCAACTCGAGGGGGTTCCCTTCATACTGGGGGCCACTTGGCCAGGAGAACAGAGAAGAAATCCAAGTAAGCCAGGTTGGTCAAGGCCCAGAATTTGTATTTTTAAAGCCCACCCATGTGATTATGCTCAGCCGGGAAGTTCACCCGTGTAAAGGATAATGCAGAATAAATTGGATAAGGGTACACCGATCCTCTCCCTAGCTCATCCACAGCTTCTCTGGGGTAGGCACCAATAACTCTTTTCTACACTTTACTGAAGGGAAACCTGAGGGTCCAGGGACTTGCAATGATGTGTTCAAGGTCATTCAGTAAGTAGGGGGCACTCAGTTTCCTGCCAATCAATAGAAACAGGAAGACCACAATATACCGTCCCAAGGAAGATTTTGCTTCATTTCTCTGCAAGACAAGTTGGACCCTCTTGGTTAACCAGAGACTT
>NW_011488211.1:9384-10213 GCF_000754665.1 Bison bison bison
CCCATTTTCTTTTTTAATCCTCAGGGACTCTGATGTGCTGCTGCATTTGAGAATGGCTGGCCAAATTTGCACTTTCCCTATGACATAGAGACTTCCTGGTGCCAGCTGGAATGGCAGGTGGCACCTAGGCAAGGTGCTAATGTAGGCTATCACTTTGTTTTTTCCATTCTCTCATCAGGAGTTTAATTCTTTCTCATCAACTGCCATTTCTCAGTGAACGCTATGTATTGGGTGCTGGGAATACAACACTGCACAAGACAAATAAGGCTTCTGTCTTACAGTGAGCTTATAGTGAGGAAGACAAGCAAATCTGTACAGATGGCAATAAGCTCTATGAAGGAAAAGGACATGGTGTTGAGACAGAAAGCAACTGAGGTAAGAGAAGACCTCTTTGATGAGGTGACACTGAACTGAGACATGGAGGATAAGAAGTCAATTATACCCCAAATAGCCAAAGCAATCTTGAGAAAAAAGAACAAAGCTGGAGGAATTAGGCTTCCTGACTTCAGACCATACCACAAAGTTATAGTAATCAAACCACCATAGTACTGGCACAAAAACAGACACATAGGTCAACAGAACAGGACAGAAAGCCCAGAAATAAAACCACATGCCTATAGGCAATTAATCTATGACAAAGGAGGCGAGAATATACAATGGAGAAAAAACAGTCTCTTCAATAAGTGGTGCTGGGAAAACTGGACAGCTACACGTGAAAGAACAAAATTAAAACATTTCTTCATACCACATACAAATACAAACTCAAAATAGGTTAAAGGCTTAAATGGAAGACCTAAAACTATAAAAACCCTAGAAGACAACATAGGCA
>NW_011488211.1:10313-12556 GCF_000754665.1 Bison bison bison
GAGAGGACTTCCCAGGTGGGTGGAATGGATATTGGACTCCACAGGACTACAGGCTTAGGGGGAGGACAGGGTGCTGGAGCGGGCTGAGTGTTCTAGCTAGAAGTAAAAGCTATGCAAAGGCTGGAGGTGAGAGAGGCTGCCTCACTGGGGAACAGCTACTAGTTTATTGTGGCTTGAGCCTGGAACTTAAGAGAGAGGAGCAGTGTGAGATAAGCCTGGAGAGATAGACAGGTGCCAAAAAATGAAGGGCCTTGTAGACCAGGGCCAGGATTTGGGTCTTATCCTGAGAGTAATAAGAAGCTATTGAAGGGTTTTAAGCAGATTCACCATGTAACTGGCTTTGAGTTTTAGAAAGATAGATCTCTTTGGCTGCAGTGTGTAGAGCAGAATGTAAAGGGTGCAGCCTGGGGCAGACCAGGTAGAAAGATGAACTAAAGAAGGAACCACAAGGGCAGAGAGAAGTGGGGGGTTCAAAAGACATTTAGGACAACATGGAGCAGATGTAGGGACTGATGGGATGACCTCAATTGACTGGGAATAACTCTGGTATTAGCATCATTCCTTCATTTGAGATGAGCAGCAGAGGCTGAAGAAGGTGAAATAATTTGTACCAGGTCCCAGAGCCAGAAAGTATCTTATCAGGACTCTGACTTTCCACCCTGACATCTCCTGTTCACTCCTCCCAAATATGCTGTTAGACGAGTCCCTAGATCTTTATGTATAAATCCCCTTGCAGGAACTCAAGTCCTGTTTCCCCACTGACTGCTCTGCAGCATATAATCCTCTTAGAGGCATTTTATCTGAGTTTTTAATTGGTTGTCAATGTCCTAAGCCTTCACACCTCTGAGCTTCAAGACATTTTCTTTTCCTTCCATTCCACTTAGTGTTTAAACCTCAACCTGGAAGCAAACCCTGACCAAATCCCAGGGAGGCTCAGATGAAGAGTCCTGGACTCAGAAAGAGTGAGCCCAAGTCCTAGGCTTAGCCACAAATTAGCTATGGGATAGAATGAGTCACTTTCTTTCTACAAACACCTATCTGAAAACCCAGGGGAAGAGAACAAGCAAATGCATAGTCACTCAGATTCAATAACTTTGGAATCTCTTTAAACAAATATTCCTTTAAATTGTGAAAAACCACTCTGTCATGAATGTTGGGTCAAGTGGGTTTCTGACTCCATAAGATGCTCATAGATATTAGGGATTTGCCTTGAAACCCAACTGTTTGCTCAGCAGGGCATATGTCCCTGTTCTGTAGTTGCTGAGCACGGTGTTATCAGACTTAAACTGCCGACCAAGATGTATGGGAATGTTTGGTTCTCTCTCAGACACTTGTACTGGCTAAGACTTTTTTTTTGGTTGGGGGAAGTGCAATTCTTTGTTATAAAGCCAGCAGGAAGAGGGAAAATGAAGAGGTGAATTTACAGTTTATGGAAAAAGCCCACCAGGCAATATGCCTATCCTGAGGCATGGAGGAGACGGGGGAGGAGCAGTGTCTATGAATGGCGGGACCCTCTCCACCTAGACAGTGAGATGACACAATTATTCTTGCTTCAAACCCCACAAGCTAGGGGAGGCTGTGAGTGAAAAGGGGCCATTGGCAGTGACAACTCAGCCAGGAGCAGGGCCCCGCAGGGCCGAACTTCTGCTCAGCAGGAAGGATGGAGCCCTGACACTCCACCCCACTCCCAAGGGCTGGGCTCCAGGCCACAGGCCTGGGCAGTGACCCCCTTGAGATGTGCAGGCCAGGTCGAGTCCAGAGACTCCCGCAGGCCTGCTGGTTCCCTGCCCTCCCGCGGCTTCCGTGAACAGAGGAGGGGCTGGGACTCAGCACCCTGTGCTCTTTACCTCAGGGCTTTCGTCTCTCCTAAGGAGATGGCACCCGTGTGTGTGTGCTTCTCTTCAGTGAGCACCCACAGCCCTGTCTGGCCGTGACACGTGGTCTAGGAGGCCAGTGACAGCACAAGTCACTCCCTGTGGCCGTGGGGTCGGGCCTCACCTGGGGGCGCAGGCCCTCGTTGTACCCACCACCACAGCAGCACGAGCATCACACCTGGCCACAGGTGTGGAAACCTCCCAGGAGGCCTTGCAGAGGAGCCAAAGCGAGATGGGAAGAGGGCGGGAAGACCCTCTGGAGACAGCCAGGCCTGGGCAGGTAGAAGAGAAGCACCACTGACAGTGAGACGGATTCAAAAGCCCCGTGATTCAGTCAACAGACACCTACCTGTGCAGACCCCGTGGGGG
>NW_011488211.1:12656-14941 GCF_000754665.1 Bison bison bison
CCTACCAGTCCATGGGTCACAAAGAGTCAGACACAACTGAACGACTTCACTTCACTTCACTTCATGACTGATAAGGGGTTAACATCCAGTATACATAAACAGCTCATATAACTTAATATCAAAAAAACAAACAGCCTGATTAAAAAATGGGCACAACTTTTGCAGCAACATGGATGGACCTAGATAATATCATACTAAGTGAAGTAAGTAATATAGAGACAAATATTATATGATATCACTTATGCATGAAATCTAAGATATAATACAAATGAATCTATAAACAAAACAGAAATAGATTCACAGACATAAAAAATAAACTTACAGTTACCAAAGGAGAAAGGAAGGGAGGGACAAATTAAGAATATGGGAATAACAAACTACTATACATAAAATACATAGGCAACGAGGATTTACTGTATGGCACAGGGCACTATAGTCAATATCTTGTAATAATTTCTAATGGAAAATAATCTGAAAAATGTATACACATAACTGGTTCACTTTGTTATATACCTGAAACTAACACAATATTGTAAATCAGCTATATTTCAATTTAAAGAAAAACAACAAAATATGGACAGAAGACCTGAACAGACATTTTTCCAAAGAAGACAAACAGATGGCTAGCAGGCACATGAGAAGATGTTCAACATTACTAATCATGCTGTTGCTGCTGCTGCTGCTAAGTCGCTTCAGTCGTGTCCGACTCTGTGCGACCCCAAAGACGACAGCCTACCAGGCTCCTCCGTCCATGGGATTTTCCAGGCAAGAATACTGGAGTGGGGTGCCATTGCCTTCTCTGTTACTAATCATGAGAGAAATGCAAATCCAAGCCACAATGAGCTATCACTATACACTTGTCAGAATGATTATCCCCATAAGAACACAAATAACAAGTGTCGGCAAGGATGTGGAGAAAAGGGAACCCATGTATGCTTTTGGTGGGAAGGTAAATTGTATGGACAGCTGTGACTAAAGGATCAAAAAGGATAAGAATTAGAAAAGTGATCCATGACTTTGACCAGATGGTGATCATTGAGGATTAGAAGAAGAGGACCAGACTGGAAAAATAAGAGTGTGGAATTTTTGAAGTTGAGATTTTTGGAACTAATATCGATTTTCATTAAGAAGGTCTGGGACCCTAGGCATGGCACCAGGAATGAGCGACTAAGGTAGAGTAGATGACAAATCATGTGAAATGAGGAAGCCAAGACACAGAGGGGGCTGGCTGTTGTGTGGTGTAGTTGTCAAAGATTTGAGGTGGAGAGGAAGTGTAGTGAGGTTGCCATGTGTGGGCTTCTCATTGCGGTAGTTTCTCTTGCTGTGGAGCACAGACTCTAGGTGCCCAGGTTTCAATAGTTGTAACACATGATCTCAGCAGTTGTGGCACGTGGGATCAGTAGTTGTGGCACACAGGCTTAGTAGCTCCGTGGCATGTGGAATCTTCCCAGACCAGGGATCGAACAGTGTCCCTTGCATTGCAAGGTGGATTCTTAACCACTGGACCACCAGGGAAGCCCCAGGCAGTCTTGAGTGTGCTCGTGATCATAACTTTGTGGTCAGCCCAGCCATACAATTTTTAGTATTTTCAGCTGCTTCAGTACAGACAGAGAAGCATGTGGTTCAAGTAGTACTGCGGATTGCCTAGTGAATATGATAGGGAGCTAAGAGGAGAAAGGAAATGGACTGACTAACAAGGGAGAGTGTATTGGTTTCCTATTGCTGATGTAACAAATTACCACTAACCTAGTGACTTTAAAGTACAAGTTTTATTATCTTACAGTTCTGGAAGTCAGAAGTCCAAAATCTGTTTTACAAGGCTAAAATCAAGGTGTCAGCAGGTTTGCATTCGTTCAGGAGACTCTGGGAGCAAATCTGTATCATTGCCTTTTCTCTTAATAGCTTCTAGAAGCTCCCTGTGTTCCTTTGCTTATAGCCCCTCCTACATCTTAAAAGCCAGCAACATTGGGCTGAGTCTTTCTCATGCTGCCATCTCTCCAGTTCTCTCTTCCAATCCTCTCTTCCACTTTGAGGGAAACTTGTGATTGCACTGGGCTCATCTGCCTAAACCAGGATAATCTCCTTTTATTCTAAGGTCAGCTGATTAGCAACCCTAATTCCATTTTAACCTCAATTTCTCTTTGCCATATAATCTAAAATATTCACAGGATTTCAGGGATTAGGATGTGGACATCTTTGTGGGAGGCATCATTCTCCCTACAAAGTGATATGATGATATCAATGCACGGACTCTGTACTGGGTAAGGAGACAAACGGAGGAAACA
>NW_011488211.1:16136-16608 GCF_000754665.1 Bison bison bison
TGGTGATGGACAGGGAAGCCTGGTGTGCTGCAGTCCATGAGGTAGCAAAGAGTCGGACATGACTGAGTGACCAAACTGAACTGAATTGAACACCCTGTGCCCTGTGATGGCTTTTGTGTAGGGTTTCACTCTCTTTACTCCCGTCTCTGCCTAAGCATCATGCCAGGTTAACAAACCAGTGAGGTAGTTGCCAGCTTTTTTTACTCTTATTCACCTAGGCAGCTTTATCTTTTTGTTTTTTCACTTTAATTATTTTATTTTAAAAAATAGGGATATTGCTACATCTAGCTAAGACAGCACAGTAGAATTTGTACATACCCTCCTGCATGAAACAACCGAAAGAAAAAAATCCAGACAATATGAAGCAACAATTTTCAAGACACTATATATTAGGCAACAAAGAACAGTGATCCTAGAGAGATGGAAAGCAAATGAGATGAGCCCTATGAATGACTAGCTTATTTTTAAAACA
>NW_011488211.1:16708-19370 GCF_000754665.1 Bison bison bison
GGGAGCAGATACAGATGAGAAGGCTTCCTGGAGGGGTGAGTTTGGGGCCGGGCTGTAAAGCAGAGCTCAGGACTGGTCAGGGAGTGTGCTCTGCCATGCCCGCCAGGAAGCAGAGACCTCTTCCAGCTGTTGTTGTCCTGGGTCCTTCCCCTGTTTCTCCTCTCCCTACCCTGATGATGGATCTGCAAAGGGAAAGGATGTGGCCACTTCTGTTGACCAACAGGGAGTGGGGCGGGGAAAGCGAGCACCTTCCCTTAAAAAAATCGGAAACCCCAGATTGTGCCAACTTCCTGACTTGGAGAAGATTAGAAGTCATGGCTGAGACGGAGAGTAGGCAGCAACCAAACACCAGTGATAGGGGATTGGATATCCTGGTTGGGTATGCAGCCACAGGAAGGCTCAGGCAGAGGAATGAGGCCCTAGAGACTGACTCGTGGACTTCTGGGACACACACTTGCCATGAAGAGAGTCCCAGGTCAGAGGTAAGAGGAGATATCCATCAGTTTTGCTTTACGTATTTCCTAAAGGGACACCTTGGAGAAGGCAATAGCACCCCACTCCAATACTCTTGCCTGGAAAATCCTATGGATGGAGGAGCCTGGTAGGCTGCAGTCCATGGGGTCGCTAAGAGTCAGATACGACTGAGTGAGTTCACTTTCACTTTTCACTTCCATGCATTGGAGAAGGAAATGGCAACCCACTCCAGTGTTCTTGCCTGGAGAATCCCAGGGACAGGGGAGCCTGGTGGGCTGCCGTCTATGGGGTCACACAGAGTCGGACACGACTGAAGTGACTTAGCAGCAGCAGCAGCAGCAGTCATTATGACCTCAATCTGTTTTCCAGGCCTATCTGCCACTCTGCCCATCCTGGAGCCATTTCATTCCCTGGACAGGTACACATGCACACACACACATCTCTTCTACTATGCAGGCTATTTCCTTTCCATGCAGAGACCTCCTTCCCTCATTCTTCCTCTTTCCCTGCCATCCTTCATTGCTAGGTAAACTCCTAGAGATCCTTCAGGATCCAGGTGAAATGTCTCCCCTTGAGTACCTTCCCAGTTAATTATTCTACTTCTTTCCATTCCCCTTTTGTCCTCCCCTTTTTCCTTCCCCTCTTTCCTTTCCCCTCCCAATTAATCATTCTCTCTCCCATACTTCCATAGCACTTTGGGTTCATCCCTGTTTTAGCACTTGTCCCTTGGGTCATTATTGTCCAAGTGTCTGTCTTCCCCTCTAGACCGCGAACTAGAGCAAGTCATTAGTCTTAGACATCTGTGAGAGAGGCCTCCCTAGCACAACCCCGAGTATATAGATGGGTACTCAATACTTGCCTGGTGAGTGAATGGCTAGTATCTGTAGTGTATGTTCTATAACTTCATGGGTCAACAGATATTAATATTGTTGGGTTGTTGTTTATTTAAGGAGTCAAGCTAAATTGTTGTTTTTACATCGTGTTTCTGGTACTCTCTTCATGTATGAGTTTTATGAAGGGCAGAGTGCATTGGACTGGATTTTTCTTAACAAGTCCATCTAACTATAGCCAGGCTTCTTGTCTCTGATTGTAAGAAGCAGAGAAACTTTCTGATGAACTGGAAGTGGTGAAGCAGTGTGCTCATTCATGAATAAAATACTTATCTTTGCCAGCTATTTATTGACAGCAAAATATCACAAAGAGAAATTGAAGAAACCACTGTCACTATACAAAGGCCCACATACCCCTCAAGCTTTTCTACCAGTGGATATTCACTACCAAAAATGTTGCCAGTTATTTATCTGAATTCCTTGAATGAATTTTATTTAGTTGCTCTGTGTCCACTTCATATTGAGTATCACAGAGATTTGACTCTGATGTTAAGCTATGTAGCTGTTTATTGTTAAATCAGAGTGAGCAGTAAGGGACATGAAGGTAGCTTAGACCCCAAATGAAAGATCACCTTTCACTGTACGGACAGAGGCACTGGTTTTGCATCATATCCTATATTGGTACTACTGTTCCTTATGTGTGAATTAGTCACTAGTGACTCAGCTCTGAAATGGTTAGTCACAGTAACCTTTGTCATTTCACAGCCATAGTCTTTTATTGGCAGCTTCCTAATGAGCTCATCTTTGGGGTGACAAGTGGCAGAGCTATGACTTTTCTTTAAGAAATTTGAGAGATATAGTCAGTCAACATTTTTATTTACTTTGAGAGAGACTTGAGTTTCGAGGCCTGCCTGAGGTTTTCCTGGTAGTATCAATACTTGCATTGTCTAACAAAATATGTCAAAAATTTCATACTTGTCATCCAATGAATTTGGCAATAACAGAATTGGGCAGACTAGGACTGAGAGGTTGGTGACTGCAGTTTATAATGACTGAAGAATTAGTATCTGTGAACAATCTGCATGTAACTACTCTGGGTTGAATGTTTTTGAAGAAGTTGAAAAAGCACTTAGTATAACCTGAAGTGGAATCTGTTAAGATGTTACAAACGATGGTGTTAAAAATATGAGTGGAGAAGAAAAGAGTTAGTGAACAAATATACAACATTTGTGAAAATATAAGGTCTTTAACTCTTTGGGTTATTCATTATATTATTTATCAGCAGTCACATTGCAGACAATATTTGAATCTCTCATGTGTTATTAAACTGACAGTGTTAATGAGGAACACCATTCACT
>NW_011488212.1:0-336 GCF_000754665.1 Bison bison bison
ATGGCTGGATGGCATCACTGACCTGATGGATGTGAGTCTCAGTGAACTCCGGGAGTTGGTGATGGACAGAGAGGCCTGGTGTGCTGCGATTCATGGGCTCACAAAGAGTCGGACACGACTAAGTGACTGAACTGAACTAATGATCCCGTTGCCATTTACTTTATTGTTTTGGGTTTGAGTTTATACACCCTTGTTGTGTTTCCTGTCTAGAGAAGATCCTTTAGCATTTGTTTGAGAGCTGGTTTGGTGGTGCTGAATTCTCTCAGCTTTTTCTTGTCTGTAAAGATTTTTGATTTCTCCTTCATATTTGAATGAGATCCTTGCTGGGAACAGTAA
>NW_011488212.1:3573-4091 GCF_000754665.1 Bison bison bison
AAATGGTGGAAATGACTGCTGAAGAACAGAATAAAGTAAAAAGAATGAAAATAACTGAGGATAGTCTCAGAGATCTCTGGGACAATATTAAATGCACCAACATTTTGAAAATTTCCCCAACATGGAAAAGGAAATAGTCAAGTGATAAAGAACAATCTCAAGTTGAGTCTATCTGGACTACATTCCCTGTGCCATGGTAAGAGGAGAGTGAAAAAGTTGGCTTAAAACTCAACATTCAGAAAACTAAGATCATGGCATCTGGTCCCATCACTTCATGGCAAATAGATGGGGAAACAGGGGAACAGTGTCAGATTTCATTTTGGGGGGCTCCAAATCACTGCAAATGGTGACTGTTGCCATGAAATTAAAAGATGCTTACTCTTTGGAAGGAAAGTTACGACCAACCTAGACAGCATATTAAAGAGCAGAGACATTACTTTGCCAACAAAGGTCCGTCTAGTCAAGGCTATGGTTTTTCTAGTAGTCGTGTATGGATGTGAGAGTTGGACTATAAAGAA
>NW_011488213.1:0-329 GCF_000754665.1 Bison bison bison
CCTGGAAGAAAGAAGCCGCCTGGGGAGCCGTTTACTGCTTACTGTCAGAGTGAGGACACGCCGGGGGGGGGGCAGAGAACGGGACTTTCCTCTTCTGTACCGCATTACTCGCACGAGCTTTTAAACTAACTTAAGAGAGAACTGTTTTTTTTTTAAAGAGTTCTTCGCAGCCGTAAGAAATGCGTTCTGTGTGCAACGGTTTCAAAGAGGCACAACCTTGGAAGCAGGAGATCGGAGCTTCCGACCGCTGTGACCACAGGCGGCTCCCCGTGACCCCGCAGGGCCGGGGCCCGGCCGCCCGCGCCGCAGGCCGGTGCTGACGTGTCCGG
>NW_011488213.1:4654-5105 GCF_000754665.1 Bison bison bison
TCACAGGCTAGTAAAGTAATGCTCAAAATTCTCCAAGCCAGGCTTCAGAAATACGTGAACTGTGAACTTCCTGATGTTCAAGCTGGTTTTAGAAAAGGCAGAGGAACCAGAGATCAAATTGCCAACATCCGCTGGATCATGGAAAAAGCAAGAGAGTTCCAGAAAAACATGTATTTCTGCTTTATTGACTATGCCAAAGCCTTTGACTATGGGGATCACAATAAACTGTGGAAAATTCTGAAAGAGATGGGAATCCCAGACCACCTGACCTGCCTCTTGAGCAATCTGTATGCAGGTCAGGAAGCAACAGTTAGAATCCGACATGGAACAACAGACTGGTTCCAAATAGGAAAAGGAGTACGTCAAAGCTGTATATTGTCACCCTGCTTATTTATATGCAGAGTACATCATGAGAAACGCTGGGCTGGAAGAAGCACAAGCTGGAATCAAG
>NW_011488214.1:0-260 GCF_000754665.1 Bison bison bison
GGTTCCTACTTACCTGCTGCTGCTGCTGCTGCTAAGTCACTTCAGTCGTATCCAACTCTGTGCGACGCCACAGACGGCAGCCTACCAGGTTTCCCCGTCCAAGGGATTCTCCAGGCAAGAACACTGGAGTGGGTTGCTATTTCCTTCTCCAATGCATGAAAGTGAAAAGTGAAAGTGAAGTCGCTCAGTCCTATCCTACTCTTAGCGACCCCATGGACTGCAGCCTACCAGGCTCCTCCATCCATGGGATTTTCCAGGCA
>NW_011488214.1:4638-5321 GCF_000754665.1 Bison bison bison
GGAAGGTAAACTTCCAAACTCATTCTATGAGGCCACCATCACCCTAATACCAAAACCTGACAAAGATGCCACAAAAAAAAGAAAACTACATGCCAATATCACTGATGAACATAAATGCAAAAATCCTGGGGGGGAGGAGCCAAGATGGTGGAGGAGTAGGACGGGGAGAACACTTTCTCCCCCACAAATTCATCAAAAGAGCATTTAAACGTCAAGTAAATTCCACAAAACAACTTCTGAATGCCGGCAGAGGACATCAGACACCCAGAAAAGCAACCCAACTCTTCGAAAGGAGGTAGGAAAAAATATTAAAGACAAAAAAAGAGACAAAAGAGGGAGAGACGGAGTTCCGTCCCGGGAAGGGAATCTTAAAAAGAGAGAAGTTTCCAAACACCAGGAAACCTTCTCACTGCCGAATCTGTGCCGAGCTTTGCAAGCACAGAGGGCAACATAACAGGGAGAAAAAATAAATAAACAATTAAAACTCGCAGATTGCGAGCCCTACGGTAACTCCCCCAGCGGAGAAGCAGCGCAGACGCCTGCATCCGCCATTAGCAAGCGGGGGCTGGGCAGGGAGGGGGGGCGTGGGCTGCAGTCGCTGAGAGTAAGAATCTGGCCTGAATACCCTGAGCGCTATCTGAGCGAAATAATTTGGGCTAGCAAACCAGACTGTGGGATATCTA
>NW_011488215.1:0-315 GCF_000754665.1 Bison bison bison
GTTACAATCAGTGAACCTATGCTGACACAACACTATCACTCAGAGTCCATGGATTGCATTAGGGTTCACTCTTGGTGTTGTACATTCTATGCAGTTTGACAAATGTAAAATGACACGTATCCACTATCATAGGTATCACAAAGAAGAGTTTCACTACGCTGCAAATCTTCTGTGATCTTCCTACTCATCCCTCCCTCCCTAATTCTTGACACCACTGATCTTATAATGTCTCCATAGTTTTGCCTTTTAAAGAATGTCATATAGTTGGAATCACACAGTTTATAGCCTCTCCAAATCATCTCATATCACTTAGTT
>NW_011488215.1:3548-5009 GCF_000754665.1 Bison bison bison
CAATATCTTATCATAAACCATAATGGAAAAGAATATGAAGAAAGATATAGATACACACACACACACACACACACAAACACACACATATTGTAACACTGAATCAGCTGTACACCAGAAACTAGCCCAACATTGTAAATCAACTATACTTCAATTTAAAAATTAACCAGGGACTTCCCTAGTGGTCCAGCAGCTAAGACTCTGCACTCCCAAAGCAGGGGCCCAGGTTTGATCCCTGGCCAGGGAACTAGTTCCCACATGCCACAACTAAGAATTTATGTGCTACGAGTAAAAGTCCTGCTTGCCCAAATGAAGACTGAAGATGCTGTGTGCCACAACTAAGACCTGCCACAGAGAAATACATAAATATTTTAAAACTTAACTGAAAGCAAAAATATAAGAATAAATTTAGCCTGTTGTGATGGATTATCATTTGTTTTAAAAGCAGTAATTAAATAAGGAAAATAATATCTACCTTGTGGTGTCAATTTAAGATCTAAATTGAATAATATTATACACATAAGGGGCCTAGCATCACGCCTGGCATGTAGTAGGAGCTCAGTAACTGGTAGCTTCTTCCTTTTGAACCTCTCCCACAATTGAAAACCACTGATACTGAAGCCCAGTTCCCAATCTACTCCCAGGGAGGCTCTGAATCCCCTGCCATAAGAATATTCTGGCATTGAGAGGAAGCTACTACCATATTACAACCTTAGCCCTCTGATTCTTGAAAACTTATCACAAAGCAGGTCTCATGGTGCAGTGCCTGTATCGTGTAATTGAAACAATTCTTGTCAATACATCTCCAATAGCAAACCCCAAAGGAGCAAAATCTGTCTGAAAATCTCTAGTTTCCAGAAGTATGAAGTTCACTTCTTTGGAACACTAGTTTCTCACCTGACTATAAAAGCTCACATAGATTTCTCATGCTTAGTAGGACGAGCATCTACCAAAATCATTAGAATCAGCTGATAAATGGATTTGACCTTATAATTTGTGAAGTACCACGCTGGCACAGTGGAACAAAAATCCATGGCTTAGAGTCCACCGATATTTGATTCATCTCAGAGAGTGTTTGCAGGGGACCAGATCCAGGGCAGTGACTCAATGCAGCTTTCAAACATGTTGGCCAGAAAAAGCATAGGCTCCAATAGGAGTGTCGTCAGTGGTAAATCACCTGCACACTTCGGGAAACAGTGTGAGAAAGGGTAAATGTTTTCCTGGGCTGGTTGTCATGGCATTCGGAAACAGGCACACTTGAAAGATTAGGGCTTGTCTGTTCCGTCTTCTATATCCTGATGTTGCATATACAACAGAACAAGGGTGTCACATGGAGTAGGTTCAAGCCAAAATCTACCAGAAAATATCCTAAGGCCAATTTGGATCTTCCCTGTGGGTCCCAGAGCCAGGCCCGCCCTCTGAGGAGCCCTGCCAGGGGCCTCTATGCCTTTGTGTGTGGGTTGC
>NW_011488215.1:8668-9075 GCF_000754665.1 Bison bison bison
CATATATGATATTATACATATTTCAATGCCATTCTCCCAAATCATCCCACCCTCTCCCTCTCCCACAGAGTCCAAAAGACTGTTCTATACATCAGTGTCTTTTCTAATGAGTCAGCTCTTTGTAGCAGGTGGCCAAAGTATTGGAGTTTCAGCTTCTGCATCAGTCCTTCCAATGAATGTTCAGGATCAATTTCCTTTAGGATTGACTGGTTTGATTTCTTTGCAGTCCAAGGGACTCTCAAGAGTCTTTTCCAACACCACAGTTCAAAAGCATCAATTCTTCAGCTCTCAGCCTTCTTTATGGTCCAACTCTCACATCTATACATGACTACTGGAAAAACCATAGCTTTGACTAGATGGACCTTTGTTGGCAAAGTAATGTCTCTGCTTTGTAATATGCTGTCTAG
>NW_011488216.1:0-357 GCF_000754665.1 Bison bison bison
CTGTATGTCTTCTTCAGAGAAATGTCTGTTTAGTTCTTTGGCCTATTTTGTTATTGGGTTGTTTATTTTTCTGGTATTGAGCTGCATGAGTTGCTTGTATATTTTTAAGATTAATTCCTTGTCAGCTGCTTCATTTGCTATTATTTTCTCCCATTCTGAAAGCTGTCTTTTCACCTTGTTTACAGTTTCCTTCACTGTGCAAAAGCTTTTAAGTTTAATTATGTCGATTTCTTTATTTTTGCTTTTATTTCCATTATTCTTGGAGGTGAGTCATAGAGGATCTTGCTGTGTTTTATGTTACAGTGTTATGAGAGTGTTTTGCCTATGTTTTCCTCTGGAAGTTTTGTAGTTTCTGGT
>NW_011488216.1:4657-5067 GCF_000754665.1 Bison bison bison
GCATTGCAGGTGGATTCTTTACCGTCTGAACCACCAGGAAAGCAATACTATCTACAGGGCCAACAAATGGTTGTTAATTGTTTTTAAAAATTATTTGTCTCCTATGCCAAACAGTGATGTCAATCTGACATATAAAACAATGCCAATATATTTTGGAGATTAATTTAAAAATAACAATGCCTACTTTTTCTGAGATTCTCAAAAACAATATTAGGCAGTCATAGCTGTCTGACCCAACCAAAGTTAATTAAAAACATTGTTCTCTTGCTGTATGCAAAAGAGACATTGATGTATAGAACAGTCTTTTGGACTCTGTGGGAGAGGGAGAGGGTGGGATGATTTGGGAGAATGGCATTGAAACCTGTATAATATCATATATGAAACGAGTTGCCAGTACAGGTTTGATGCAC
>NW_011488217.1:0-395 GCF_000754665.1 Bison bison bison
CACCAAACCAAAGAGGAGGAGATAGGGAGTCTACCTGAAAAAGAATTCAGAATAATGATAGTAAAGATGATCCAAAATCTTGAAAACAAAATGGAATTACAGATAAATAGTCTGGAGACAATGACTGAGAAGGTGCAAGAAATGTTTAACAAGGACCTACAAGAAATAAAAGAGTCAATCAATAATGAATAATGCAATGACTGAGATCAAAAACACTCTAGAGGGAACCAAGAGTAGAATAACTCAGGCAGAAGAGAGGATATGTGAGGTAGAAGATAAAATGGTAGAAATAAATAAAGCAAAGAGGAAAAAAGAAAAAATGTGAAAGAAATGAGGACAACCTCAGAGACCTCTGGGACAATGTTAAACACCCCAACATTCAAATTTTAGGAATC
>NW_011488217.1:4780-5279 GCF_000754665.1 Bison bison bison
GGAATATTACTCAGCTATTAAAAAGAATGCATTTGAAACAGTTCTAATGAGGTGGGTGAAACTGGAGCCTATTATACAGACTGAAGTAAGTCAGAAAGAAAAACACCAATACAGTACATTAATGCATATATATGGAATTTAGAAAGATAGTAACGATGACTCTACATGCGAGACAGCAAAAGAGACATAGATGTAAAGAATGGACTTTTGGACTCTATGGGAGAAGGCGAGGGTGAGATGATTTGAGAGAACAACATTAAAACATGTTTATTATCATATGTGAAATAGATCACCAGTCCAGGTTCGATGCATGAGACAGGGTGCTAGGGCTGGTGCACTGGGATAACCCTGGGGAGGAAGGTGGGAGGGGGGTTCAGGATGGGGAACACATATATACCCATGGCTGATTCATGTCAAATATATGGCAAAACCCACTACAATATTGTGAAGTAATTAGTTTCCAATTAAAATAAATTAATTTTAAAATGCAACACATCTA
>NW_011488218.1:0-385 GCF_000754665.1 Bison bison bison
ACATGATTTCTATAGCATTTCTAGAAAACTTTGTCTATTGCCAAGTCAAGAATGTTCTTAGATAGTCTCCTAAATGGTTAATAGTTTTAGCTTTATCTTCATGTTTCAGATCCATCTCAAATTAATTTCTATGTGTAATATGAGGAAGGGGCTTCCCTGATGACTCAGATGGTAAAGAATCCACCTTAAAAACAAGTACTATGGGTTCAATCCCTGCGTTGGGAAGATCCCCTGGAGGAGGGCATGGCAACCCACTCTAGTATTTTTGCCTGGTGAAGCCCATGGACAGAGGAGCCTGGCGGGCCACAGTCCATGGGGTCACAAAGAGTTGTACAGGACTGAGCAGCATTTGGGAATGTGAGGAAAATTCAAGGAAAATTTTATT
>NW_011488218.1:4287-5221 GCF_000754665.1 Bison bison bison
AATAAAGCAGAAATAGATGTTTTTCTGGAACTCTCTTGCTTTTTTGATGATCCAGCAGATGTTGGCAATTTGATCTCTGGTTCCTCTACCTTTTCTAAAACCAGATTGAACATCTGGAAATTCACAGTTCACGTATTGCTGAAGCCTGGCTTGGAGAATTTTGAGCATTGCTTTACTAGCGTGTGAGATGAGTGCAATTGTGCATTAGTTTGAGCATTCTTTGGCAATGCCTTTCTTTGGTATTGGAATGAAAACTGACCTTTTCAAGTTCCATGGCCACTGCTGAGTTTTCCAAATTGGTTGACATATTGAGTGCAACACTTTCATAGCATCATCTTTCAGGATTTGAAATAGCTCAACTGGAATCCCATCACCTCCACTAGCTTTGTTAGTAGTGATGCTTTTTAAGGTCCACTTGACTTCACATTCCAGGATGTCTGGCTCTAGATGAGTGATCACACCACCATGATTATCTATGTCACATAGATATTTTTGTTCAGTTCTTCTGTATATTCTTGCCACCTCTTCTTAATATTTTCTGCTTCTGTTAGGTCCAAACCATTTTTGTCCTTTATTGAGCCCATCTTTGCATGATAAGCTGTCATCCACAGAGAAAAATGTTACAGGGAATGACTCCTGTCCCAAGAAAAGGCAAGAGGAAGCTAAGGGAATAAAAGAAAAAGAAAAAATTTCTGGTTCAGAGAGGGCAAGTAAGCCACCTCTACCTTCACTGTTATAGGGCAGAAAATCTCTGACCTTTCTGTGATCACAGGGCAAAAGGTCACTGACATGGTGACATGATTTCTGTAGCATTTCTAGAAAATTTTGTCTATTGCCAAGTCAAGAATGTTCTTAGATAGTCTCCTAAATGGTTAATAGTTTTAGGTTTATCTTCATGTTTCAGATCCATCTCAAATTAATTTCTATGTGTAAT
>NW_011488219.1:0-334 GCF_000754665.1 Bison bison bison
GTAACCCTGTTTATTTAACTTCTACACAGATTACATCATGAGAAACGCTGGACTGGAAGAAACACAAGCTGGAATCAAGAATACCAGCAGAAATATCAATAACCTCAGATATGCAGATGACATCACCCTTATGGCAGAAAGTGAAGAGGAACTAAAAAGCCTCTTGATGAAGGTGAATGTGGATAGTGAGAAAGTTGGCTTAAAGCTCAAGATTCAGAAAATGAAGATCATGGCATCCGGTCCCATCACTCCATGGGAAATAGATGGGGAAACAGTGGCTGACTTTATTTTTCTGGGCTCCAAAATCACTGCAGATCGTGATTGCAGCCATGAA
>NW_011488219.1:4313-4893 GCF_000754665.1 Bison bison bison
TTGACAACCCATCCCAGTGCACCAGGACTGTTCCTGAAGGAACAGCCACCAGGCTCTTCCCCACGTATCCAAGCACTTGGCCTGCCTACTTGTTGAGCCAAAGAGTAGACTTGTAAGCCTGACTAATTGAAGAGCAAGCTTGCCTACATACACCACCATGTAGGTTAACTGGTGAAGGATTTTGCCTGTTGAAGACAGCCATAAAGACTGGAAGAGATTCTTATTTCCTCAAATGCACAGATACCGACATAAGGCCATAAGGATCATGATTAATGAAGGAAATACGTTACCATTAAAGAAAACTAAAAAAAGATTAAAAATTCCAATGACTGATGCTAAAGAAATGGAAATCTCTGAACTATCTGACAAAGAATGAACTATAGTCCTCTTAACCTTGTAAGCCTCAGTTAATCTCAAACAAACACAAATAGACCACTAAATGCAATTAGAGAAACAAAGTGTGAACAAAATGAATTCAGTAAAGGAATAGAACCCATTAAAACATCCCAAAATCCTATAGGTTCAGAATACAATGCCTAAACTGAAAATTTTAATGCAGCTCAAAGAGAAGACATGGACA
>NW_011488220.1:0-459 GCF_000754665.1 Bison bison bison
CCCAGCATCAGAGTCTTTTCCAATAAGTCAGCTCTTCGCATGAGGTCGGCCAAAATACTGGACTTTCAGCTTTAGCATCATTCTTCCAAAGAACACCCAGGGCTGATCTCCTTCAGAATGGACTGGTTGGATCTCCTTGCAGTCCAAGAGACTCTCAAGAGTCTTCTCCAACACCACAGTTCAAAAGCATCAATTCTTGGTGTCAAAACAGAGAAGTAATTTCAGACATGAAAAAACATTTAAGGCTCTGAGGTTAATGAGTTGTTGGAATAAGAAGAGCAAGTAGTACACATGGAGAGGTGACCAAACTTTACCTGGTAAGGATCCTTTAAATTTCCATCCTTCTGCACTACCCATGTTTTCAGAGCTGCTATAATTTCATGCAGAATGTGCCACTACATTCCAAAAGTCCTTGATCTGCAGTATCACATTAAACACAAGGTTACATTAGAAGAGAAA
>NW_011488220.1:3782-4170 GCF_000754665.1 Bison bison bison
ATCTGGTAAATTATGCCATAAAGCAACTATTTTTTTATTGAAAGTTGAAATCACTATGAGCCATTCAGTCATTGAAGTTAATTGCCATTCATATAAAATTCTCAATCAATAATAAGAATTTCACTGTAATATAAACCAATTTTTAGGATTACCCTACTGGTTACATGGAATATATGTTAAATAAACCTCTTTCCTGGTCACTTTCTTCACATAATTTGTCAGTGTGCTGGAAGGAAGCATGGATGATTTAGGAGTCATCTTGACTGGCACAGGGTGCCCAGATAATTGGTCAAATTCCATGTATTTCTCTAAGGATGTTTTTGAATGTGATGGGCTTCCCTGGTGGCTCACTGGTGAAGTCAGCCTAACAAGCAGGAGATGCCAGTTT
>NW_011488221.1:0-299 GCF_000754665.1 Bison bison bison
TGAGACACACCAAAATGAAAGGATTTAAGAGAGAGGAATTCTTCAAGGGTAGTTCTCAGCCAAATGTAGTCCAGAGACTTAGGTTCCCATCTATGAAGGAAAAAAGGTGGATGGCCTGCCTGGATGGAGGCCTAATCACCTCCCTGCCCATCAGGGGAGCTTATGGATCCAACTGATCTCTTGTTCCAAATGGGATTTTTAAGCATTTTTATTACGGATTCATGTTGATGTATGGCAAAACCAATACAATATTGTAAAGTAATTAGCCTCCAAATAAAATAAATAAATTTATAATTTAA
>NW_011488221.1:4636-5023 GCF_000754665.1 Bison bison bison
ATCACCGACTTGATGGACATGAGTTTGGGTGAACTCCGGGAGTTGGTGATGGACAGGGAGGCCTGGCGTACTGTGATTCATGGGGTCGCAAAGAGTTGGACACAATTGAGCGACTGAACTGAATTGAGGGAAGACTGACTCATTATTGCTTTTGATCTTCAGACACCAAGGAAAAGAATATCTGCCCCATGCCTGCCATCCGTCTCTCACTGTGGGCTTCTGGGCCAGAGCCCTATAGAGAATCCCTCCCAGTGTCTCTCTTATTTTGTTCTTATCTAAGCTGGTAGAGGAGCCTCAGATGGCTGGGGGTGAACAGTGGTGAGTATAGGCCTCAGAGAAAAGGCAGAAAGGTCTCTTGGAACAGGAGGAAAGAAGGGGAGTATTGCC
>NW_011488222.1:0-357 GCF_000754665.1 Bison bison bison
CGAGGGGCCAGGGGAGGTTAACTGAACCCTTAAAACATTATTCCCTCCCCCACCCTCCGCTGCCTCGGCCGAGGGCCATTGTTCCCGGCAAAATGGTGTCAGTAATCCCCCTCTTGGACAGAGGCCTAAGTAAGGCTGAGGTGGGAGTGGGACTGGAGGTGGGAACAAAAACTACAATTCCCAGGGTACACCGCACCCGCCCGCGAGGCGCAGGGCACGTGCCCAGGCCTAGCGGTTACATGCCGTCAAAAATCCGTTTCATAGCTTCCCCTTTCCATCCCAGCTTTCGTGGTTGCCCAGCCCCCGCGCGCGCGCACTGCGGTCCTGGAGGGTAGGGGGTACATACTATGGCTATTG
>NW_011488222.1:4783-5100 GCF_000754665.1 Bison bison bison
CTCCTCTGGAGAGTCAAGATTGCTCACGTGAGAGTGATAGAAACAATTCTGTATTGCAGTTGATACAGTGCAGGAAGCAGTTCTTAGATAAAGTCACTGCGTGGAGGTTAACCTGCTGTGAAAGCTCAAAGAAGGTAGCAGTCACTAACAACTAACTAGTGAATCTGGGAGGTGGACTGCAGGAGACGGTGAGAGCCAGCCTCACCGGGAGGTGACCTTTTCGCATGCGCGCAATCTTGGAGCCCGGCAGAGCAGCGAGGGGGAGTGGCCAGGTTTCTGAGGGGTTGCTATGGCACCGAGGGGCCAGGGGAGGTTAA
>NW_011488223.1:0-261 GCF_000754665.1 Bison bison bison
CATTCCGATGCTTATATCTTTCCTTTTCTCCTTTGCTTTTCACTTATCTTCTTTTCACAGCTATTTGTTGAGGCCTCCCCAGACAGCCATTTTGCTTTTTTGCATTTCTTTTCCATGGGGTTGGTCTTGATCCCTGTCTCCTGTACAATGTCATAAACTTCCATCCATAGTTCATCAGGCACTCTGTCTATGAGATCTAGTCCCTTAAATCTATTTCTCATTTCCACTGTATAATCATAAGGGATTTGATTTAGGTCATAC